>NW_021635957.1:0-131594 GCF_004799145.2 Neltuma alba | reverse complement strand
TTTATGGAGAGGGTGGGCACCGCAAGAAATAGTAATGATGAATGAAGTGGACATTTATATACATGCAAACATACAAATATGCATCGTGCTGAATACAGCAGCACTAGCACTGTGTGATGCAATAATATTTTGTGTTGGGGACGGTGCGGCGAGCATCAGGAGGTGTGCTCTGCTTCACACGTCGCCGTCGCCGGAAGGGACAGGATACATGTGATGATCAGGGGGAATCAATCGATGAGGTTTTGATTTGACGGAAGCCATCCTTGATTGATTCATTCATTCATTCATGGTTCGTTGGGAGCGAGTGGGTGTAAAAAGCAAACAATATTGTTTGTTGTGTTTGCCAACACACTCAACAATGGCTAGTGATCTCTAGAAAACACCACGCACTACACCATCCGCACATACATATGCTTGCCCTGCCCTACTCCTCCATTACTTTTCTTCAATTCCCCCACGTGCCTCCTTCTTACTACCATTTCCTTTCTTCTTATTCCCCCTGCCACCCTTTCCTCCCCCCCCCTCTTCTTATTCTCATCCATATATAATCCTATTCCTCCATCAACCAAATCTTATGCTTAGTTGTGTGAATGCTTATCATTATTTAACGTCAGCGTGTCAGTCACGTCACATAGCATTCAAAGACCAAAAACACAAATAAGTGAGATGCTGTATAGAATACTACTATGTTTAATGAGCTCATTTCACTTTTATTTCAGTATAATATAACACTTCAATCTATTTTATTTCTGCTACTTATTATTTGCAAAGAATGGCCATCCAACTTCATATGCCACGTGCTTTTTTTTTTGAACTTTGACCCATTGAAGATAAATAAATATTTATGTGTGTAGATCATTTATTTTAATTAAATCAAACTGTTGAAAGCACATCCCTCTAAGCCGACACGTGCTTTTTCTTTCCTCGCTAACTGCACCCAAATATTTTATATAAAGTACAGAATATCCCATTACTAGCAGACCAAAGCATTTTTCCAGAACGAGCCCGGTCAAGGTAGTTATTTTACACAAATTAGAGAATTGAAACTGAAATTCTTTTCACTAAAATTAACGCCTCGCACGGAAGAAGATTTAATTACTTTATTTCCGATTCTGTTGTCTTCCTTTTTGTCCAGCAAGGCGAGTTGCGTTGGAAATGCGTGCGAGAAGCGGAGCCTGGGAAGCAGGTTTTGTCGTGGGGATACCTAACCCTGCGTGAAAGCCCACCACAGATCCATGGTGTAAATATGTACCATTCTGTTTTTTGGTTATAAGTCACTTATACTCTAAAGTTTATTTCAAAATATAAATCACTTATAGTATACTTAATTTTTTTCCTAATTTTATCCCTACTAATTTAATAAAAAGTTTATTAATTTAAGTCTGAAACAATGACTTCTCGAAACACGTCCATCTCTCTCTCCCTCTTCATATCTTTATTTAATACTCTCTCCGTTCCTTATTATAAGAGACATTTTATGTTTATGGCATGTTCCTATATATAAGAGACACTTATAAGTTGTCTCTACTTTTTGTGTTGATTTACTATTTTATCCATATTTATTATCTCCAACTCACACTCTCTCTCCCTCCCACTTCTCTTTCTTTTAATAATTTAATTATTCTCTCTCATGCTCTCTCTCCTTATTAATGAGGGCATTTTTGGAAAAAATTATACTTTTTACACATTAATTGTTCTTAACTAATTTTAACTGTTTTTTTATCAACGTACTTCGGTTATTTGTCTCTTATAATAAAGAACGGAGGGAGTAAGAGTAAATGAGAAAAAACTAATTAATTTAATATATTTCTTAATTTATGGGTTTAGAATACAAGTAATTTATAATAAGAATTAGAATCGTATGTGTGTGAGCGTGTGTGAGCGTGTATATACATATACATATGTAGATACATGGATTTTTTGTCGACAGATGTAGATCCGTGTGTCTTATATAGGAGGACTGGCGTGCAGTGAACCATGCATCATCATCACACCCACCTCCATGCTAGCTACAGGCTTACAGCTATGCCCTCTTCCCCCGCGTTACTCATCCTCGAACCAACAGAAGTTGTCGTTTCTGCTTTGTTGTTCTGCCTCTCCCCCCTGTCATATGCTTGCCTTGTCCCCCCCATATCCTCCCGTATGTCATATTTTCACAGCAATCGTTCTCTCACATTTCATGGACTAGGATGCTAGAACCGCAGATTCATGCCTGGATCTCATGAAGTATCTGGACCTCTTCCCGGACATATAAAATTTACATCGTCATGAAAATTAAAAATATAAAATCCATTATTCCACAACAAAGTCAATTTTTAAATAATTTACTAATAGCCGTGTCCACAAATGTTAACTACTTTTTCAACGCAATGCTACGCATAATTTATAATGTGCACGTGGGGGGTGCGTCAAATTTAGTTTGATTCGGAATCCCTAGGTGTTCTTCCTTTCTAAAACGAATTGGCCCCGTTGAGTTAATAACATAATAAATACTCCCTCCCGTCCCATATATAAACTTTTAATAACTGAATTATGTTTAACAAACTAATATGTACAATTAGTTGAAAGTAATAAATATATTAGAAATATTTTTTAATTTATTATTATTTATCAAGAGAATAAATGAGAGAGACAACAAATAAAAAAAATGATAAAAAAGAATATATGAAGATAAAATTAATTAGAGAGCGAGAGTATTAAATATAGTTAGCTAAAGGCAAAATAGGAGAAAAAAGTAATGAACACTTGGACAAAATTAAAAATAAAATTTGTATTTCGAATCAGATTTTTTTCTAAAAGTAAACTTTATATATAGGACTAGAGTAAGTACTCATTTAAAAGGTCAACTGAAGTGGATGTGATTATTGGATAAGGATTATTAATCAGATGAAAGCCCTGTTTGATTCGATTCTGGTCCGATTTCAGCACCCCTCAACATGATGATGAAAACAGTTTTAACAAAAACGATTAAAATCACTACTCCCTCCGGCTCCGGCTCAAAATATAAGCTAAATTTTTTTAAAAGGATTAATTTTTTTATACTCCTCCGGTCCTTAATATAGGACCCATTTAACTAATTTGATTATATTAAGGAAGTTAGGTAAGTTAGTTAATTATGATATAAGTGACACATTTTTCCTAAAACACCATAATCATCTTTCTTAATACCCCCTCTCCCTCTTCTACTTGATTATGGTTGAGGGAGTATCCATAGGGGTAATTTAGAGAAAATTGATAAATATGATAAATGAGTCTTATATTTAGGACCAAAACCAACTCAAGAATTGGGTCCTATATTAAGGACCGGAGGAGTAAGATAATATTCACTTTTATCCAAACATTTAATGAGTTTTTTCTAATTTTACCTTTATATATTTTCTTTCCTCTTTAATTTATTTATTACATCTTTTACTTATTTTTTTCACTAATAAAAGTATATTAGAAAAAATAAATATATGCCTTTTATATTTATTGTTTTAAATTGATTTTAATTAATTTCTTAATAAATATAATGGATAAATTTTGGTTTATATTTTAAACCGGAGGAGTACGTGATAGTCAAAAACAAAAGTAAAAGACATGTTCTCCCTCTTCTAGCAAAGGATAACCACTTCGGCAACTACCAGCAAGCACCATGAAACGATCAAACACGTTTTTTATTAATTACCGACACATGAGACAGAGACAATGATGAAGCACAATCGATGTTCACACGGTTCCAGGTTTTCTGAATCACACACAAGACCGCAGCCTAACACTCTAATCCATATGTATTTTTCAACCATATAGAATTAATAGCTGCATATGCTTGCCTAACATTAATTAACGGCGATATCGCTTCGTTCCTCGATCCTCACAGGGAACCCATTTTTCATCAGCGACGTTAAATGCGCAATGTATACCGGCTCCACCCCTTCCGCCGCGGCCGGCACCACCCTGAACCTCCTCAGAACTCCGCCCACTATTCTCTTCATCTGTAAGAACGCCATCTCTTTACCCAGACACACTCGGGGCCCCGCCTGGAATACTGGGTACGTAAACGGATCCGTCGACACAAATTTCCACTTCGTGCCTTCCGCATCCGGCCCCTCCACCACCTTCAGCCACCTCTCCGGTCGGAATTCCGCCCAGTCAGAGCCCCAGAGCTTTTCGGACCTTCCCATTGCATACACGTGATACGCCACTCTCGTCCCTTTCTTCACAAATGTCCCGTCCGGCAACACGTCGTCTATCGCCGCTTCTTTTGTGTCCACGGGCACCGGCGGGTACAGCCTCATGCTCTCACACAGCGCGGCGTGCGTGTAAACCATGTCTTTCACTTCGTCGTAGACGTGGGCGTCTGATTTTGTTTGATCTCCTTTATAATCTCCTTCTCCACGTTTGGGTGCTTCCGCAGCAGCCAGAAAAACCACGTCAGGGCCGCCGACGTTGTGTCCCGACCCGCTAATATGAAGCTTATCACTATGTCCGTTACGAAATCTTCGTCTGAGATGCCGGAATTCAAGAACCGCGACAGCAGGTCCACTGAATCCAGCGAGGCCTTCTCTCGAAGTTCTTGCTTCTTCTCTCTGACGATTCTTGTGGCCAAGTCGCGCACTTCCGAGATAGCGATTCGGAGTCGCTTCTCTGACCCAATGTCGAGGAGCTTCTTGATCTTCCAGACTAGAGGAATCGCAGCGTTGAACCTTTCGCTGCTGAGCTTAGTACCCTCTTCGAAAGCCCTGGCGAACTTGGTTTCTGGAAGAGAGGGCAGCAAGTACGCAGGGTCGAAGCCGAACGCTATCCTGCAAATGTTGTCGAATGTAAATCGTTGGAGGATATCTTGCAAATCAAGAACAACGGGGTCGCCGGCTGCGGCAGAAGAGAGAATGGGGATGAGGCGGTCAGAGAGCTCGGCGTCGACGACGGTCTCGACGAATTTACGCAGAGATCTGGTGTTGAACTCGTGACTGGAGAGCTGTCTCTGGAACTTCCAGTTGTCACCATTGGCGTTGAAGATACCATTCCCAAGGAAATCGCCGAGCGCTCGGTGGAGATTATGGCCTTTGTGGTAGATGGGGAAGTGGGTCTTGAGAATATGTTGGACGACGGCGGGATTGGCGGTGAAAACCTGGCGGGAGCCGAAAGAGCGGTGGAGGGTGAAGGTGGAGGAGGGAGTGTGGCGGAGGATGTCGGCGATCCAGAGGACACGGCGGTGTTTGTTGGAGGCGACGGAGAAAACGGAGCCAATGAGAGGATAAGCTTTAGGGATGACGGCGGAGGAGGGAGGGTGGGTGGTGGTGTGGGCTCTGCGGGAGGATAAGAACAAGAGAAGAAGAGTGAGTCCCAAGAGAAACGAGGAGACGACAAGTCCAAAATCAAGTTCCATGCTGCCTCGAACAAATGGTATGAGTAATGTAATATAACCACTGCATTCAGTGCATTGTATCTACATGTGAGTTCGTTTCTCTATATATATACTGAAACTTGGCTCTCCACGGGGCTGCTTTGAACCAAAAAATCTGCTCCAAGCCAAAATGTTTCCCTACACACACGGTAGTTTTACTTTTGTCATGGCGCCACCCACGTCCAGTTATTTTCTCACTCAAGGCCATTCGACTAACAAGTGCCACTAAACGTCATTTTCCTAACACGTGCTCAAAAAATCGAGGTTGAATATAAATAGATTATGCAAGCCAATTTTAATTTTAATTCCCACAATAGTTACTGTGTTAATAAAATTTTTAGTCCATCAAGTTTATTTTTATTTTAGTCTTGGTCCCACAAGTTTCTTTCTATTTAAAAACATTAGTTCTTATAATTTAATAGAAACCATTTGGCTTCTTCAATGACCAAAATCTATAGTTTAAAATTATATACGCAAATTAATAATACGACTAATTATTTGACCAAAACAATAAAGACTACTAATTAGCTCGTGTTTTAATATTCTATATATGAGTGTCTCTCTCTTTTATTATTGAAGGATAAAACTATCAAGTGATCGTTGTTTTGTTTGACAGCATATAGTCAAAACTCCAAAGGACTTGTTGTTTGATGACAGAGGGAGTGTGTGTGTGTGTATTGATTGTTCCAATTTGATGGGGAAAAAATTAGAATTTCGTACACCATCTGCGATGTAGTAAAGGATTAGGAACTGGGGAGAAGCAAAGGTTGGGGTAACAGGGTAAGACAGTGGGCGCGCACACAGACACGGATACTGTACTTAGTGCAAATTGAAGATATAAATCATGTAACTAAATTATACTGATGTGTAGATATGAAAAGTATAGTACTGCTACTAGTATATGCTAAGGAAACGGAGGTGATGTGATATTGACGGTGGGGGCGGGGGGATGGGAGCCTCCTACATACACGTGAAGCATAAGAAAAACATGAGAGATAGTGGAAGTAAGAGCAGCGCCGCAATTTCTGTAGTCTCCGCCCTGCCTGGTGCCGTGCCAGGCCCTCCACTGCCCCGCTCTCTTGCTTTTTAATATGTACATATATATATATATATATATATTATTGTGTATGATTTATATATACTCTTCTTATCTTAAATATAATACCTATTTTATAATGTAAAATGTAAAACTCGTTTTATAGTATAATTTTATATTATAAAATGGACTTTACATTTCGAACGAGAAGCGTGTATATATATTAGTATCAGATTTAATTCCCTTGTCTAATTGCTTCCTTCAAATATATCTTAGCTACTTGTCTTGTGTTTATGCAGCGCACATAGCTGATAATGATAACTTATACAAGCCGCAGCTCCGAACTCCTATAGTCCTATCCATCCCTTTTGGCTCATGCAATCATCACCTTTTTAAAAACGGCGATGTCGTCCGCCGAAATCTCTATGCACAAAGCCCCGTCACGTGGCTGCAGGCCAGCGTCGTTGACATGCTCAAGTTTTCAACTTCAACCCGCACTACCGCTCGTCACAACAGTATTCATTTTCAAATACTTCCTTTCTTAACTCTTTAATATAAAAATTAGTTGACTAATTTACATAAATTAAGAAAATTAATTATTTATAATAAATAAGTATTTTCTTTTTTAAAGCAGTCTTGTTAATTAAATGTATTAGTTAGAACTGTTATTATTATAAAAATTATCGTTAAAAAAAATAAAATAAAGAACAAAGTGGATTGAGATTTTATATTTATGACTAAAATAAAAATTAAATGAGCTCTTATACTAAGACCTCAAAATAGCATTATTGCATAATATGTGCAGCGTATATAGATTTTTGTCTATCTATATCTACTATTCATTTTTTATTTATAGTAAAATTATATTGGACGCAATGTTTATTGCATTGGATATCCGTATGATACAAGTAATATGTGTCGGGAGTAAACAATGCGGCTTATTCTCTGTCCTAGACAGTTTCCTTTATTATAGTTCTTGTTTTGCTGGTCAGACTTGAAAACGATCCTTCCTGCCTTTTGTCAGTGAACGTTTTGCGCTGGACAGTAACGGCTAACCGCTTCCTCATCTCTCGCCATGTATCACTTTCATGTGCTGTTCAAGTTCAAATCTCATCTTAATTATTGATGTAAAATTACAAGTTTGTTGGCCAACAATGCATAATAATGACATTAATTAAACATATGGAAAAAATCGAGCACAGAGATATGGACAGAACGTGAAGGAACAGGGGCTTAATTTCTTCGCAGCCATACACCGATCCATCGAAGCCCGTCAAATCATCGGGTAAAGTTGGACGGCAGCGTGTGCTTTCCGGTTTCAGACGATTGCGCCACGCCACCCCCTTCGGCTCCGACTACAATGAACAGTCTCGTTATTGGCCGCACCCCCCAAAATGATTGAGATTTTTTTTGCTGCTCCTGATTTTTGAACTCTTCATCTAAAAATGATCACATTTTTTCAATCATTATGTTTAAAAAGATGGTCGTACACATTCTTCATCTTCATGGCACACACTGCACTTGATGCACAGACATATAATTCATCATGTTTCGATGTCTAAGCGTTTATTTTGTGAATATTTTTTGTGGATGAGATATAGTTAGCTTGATTAGATGGGACAGATTCTTGTATAAAATATTGACTGGCAAATAAAAACGTTAGTATGATGCGTGGCCATTGAGAATTATGAATGGTTCAAGAGAATCTACCGACGGCGTTTAATTGTGGCGTGCATGGGTGTGGTAGCAAAACGACAAGCAAGCTCATAGACTTTAAGCTCCCAGTCACACAACCTTATCCGACCACGCGGGAGATTCTGTATGATTTAGTCCTCTTTGTATCTTGCCAGAGATTAACCTCTTAGTCGGTGTGTTAAGCCATCACAACATACTATCACTCACAAATAATGAAAAACCAAAGTCCAATAGGATCTCCGCCTCCACTCTCATTTCGGCGATGGCTCTAGTTACCTTTGACATCTCATATAAATTAGCCACACAGATCTCATTTGAATGGTTTCAGTTTGGGGTTTTTTATTTTCTGAGTTGATATTTTTGGAGAAAAAGGAAACGAATTTAAATAATGAGAATAAAAAGCACAAAATATGGATGGACATCCAAATTTGAGATAAGCATCCCATGGTAGGCAAACGGATGAAAGGCGCATTTAAACCACGTGGAAGACCTGGATACATAAACGGAGGTGTTTTGAAATTGAGAAAATTGACTTTGGGGATTTACTTGCGACATGCTCCCGTAGAATGTGTCAAGTAAGTGTATCGGTTATATCATCATCATTATTCAATAAAGGCACAAAAGATTTAACATCGGTTGAGGTCACTGTGGGGCCAGCTTTGATCCCATGTATGGAGGGTCCAACGTTAATTACTGAGGACCATTACCCAAAAAATAAAATAAAATAAAAACTAAAGATAGAGTGCAAAGTGCATTCATGTCTTGTCCGTTACATTCGGGAATTGAACCTCAACAGTCAACAGTCAACACGCACGTGGTAACATGGCGGTCCGTTCTTCCTTCTGAGACGTCATCATCTTTGGTGGGCCTAACCTTGATATTGGGCCATGATCTCATTGGCCCATATCCCATCTCAGTCTGTCAGAAATGTTGTCTTTTTAATAATTGCCTCCCGTGTGGCTGATGCAAAAGGGTAAACGGATTTCAATTTCGATGCCCAAATAACTAATCGTGCATTATTTGTTAAATTACTGAAGTCATTATTAAAGTAGTATTTTATTTACCTCATTTGAGATGCAAAGATTAAATAAATAACATGCATGAGGCGGGGGCGTTGCATTGGTGGGGTGATGGGCTTGTTTGGGATAATGATAAAAAATATTTATAAGCATATTTTGTGTTAGTTTAGATAAAACTCTTCTCACGTATTTATCTTGTATTCTGTAAATCATGATTCAAAAATTATTTATAAATTATTCTAGACAGGGCCGATATACATTATACATATATGTGTGTGTGTGGGTGTCGGGCAAAAACTAGATAAAGACAGATACATTTGCTGAATTACAGTGTCGAGTTTTTAATTGCGAAGAGCCGGGTCAGAAGTTGATGTGCAAAAATAGTCTTCACCGTGGACTGATGATAATAGAGCGCACACATGCGTTTATGAAGGTGAGAAGATGAACTGTAAAAATATTGCGCAGGGACCTGTGAAAAACCGGACCCTCTACGTACGCGTGCATACGCAGAGATATAAATGACACGCGTTAATAGAATGCCATTCATCCTTTTCTTTGACGATCATCAAAAAGGAATTAAAAAGTTAGCCAACATTCTAAACGTACATAGAAGACAGCTGAGTTTCACTCTCACTTAGATTCAAGTCTTTGTTGATTAAATGTCCGAAGAAGCATAGTCTTTTCAGGGTCTCTTCTTCAATCTTTCAACGTACGTGGTTTTTCTCTATGGATAGAAACATACTTTTTTTAACCTGCTGTTTGCGACGTGGCCGGACTGTCGGAGTGATAACGCTCTCGAGCTCAGCGAATAGAAGAGCACAACAAACCAAGCCAAATTTGGATAACTAGTGTATTAGGAAGTACAGCAATAAATCTGATCATTGCCCAACTAGCTTATTGAGAAGTAAAGTTCTTAATGCGAACTTGCAGAGATACATATTCTGGTTTATATGATGTTTAAGCCAAAGCATGAATCTTAACCGGAAAGCCGCCCTTCATCTTGGAGGTCAAGAAGGAAACGAACTGTGGTTCCACCTCCTGCGCCATTGCCGGGACCACCCTAAATCTCGTCACAATCGCACCCACCACCTTCTTCATCTGCAGGTACGCCATTTCCTTCCCCAAGCATATTCTTGGTCCCGCCTGAAACACTGGATAGCTGTACGAATCTCTCGCCACGTACCTCCATGTCTCCGCATCACCGTTTCCTTCTCTCTCTAACCATCTCTCCGGCTTATATTCTGCCCAGTCGTCGCCCCACAGCTTCTCCATTCTTCCCATGGCGTACACGTGATACGTCACCATCATCCCTTTCCTTACCATAGTTCCGTCCGGCAAAACGTCGTCGGCCATTACTTCTTTTGCGTCCATCGGCACTGGCGGGTATAACCTCATGCTCTCGCTTAATGCTGCGTGTGTGTATATCATATCTTTCACTTCATCGTACAAAGGGGACTCCGACTTTTCTCTTGCTTCATTCACAATCTTCTTCTCCACTTCTGGGTTCTTCGAAAGGAGCCAGAAAAACCATGTTAGAGCAGCAGAAGTGGTGTCCTTGCCGGCCAGTATGAAGCTAATGACTATATCCGCAACGAATTCCTCGTCCGAATGCCCCGAACTCAAGAACCGTGACAACATATCGGCAGATTCAAGGGAAGCCCCCTTGGCAAGCTCTCGTTTCTTCTCTCTAATTATGTTCTTAGCGAATTCACGCACTTCGGAAACTGCCTCTCGAAGTCTTCTTTCGGATCCAATGTTGAGATGCTTCTGTATTTTCCAGATTAAGGGAAGCGCGTAACTGCTGGACCTTCTGCTGCTGATCTCGGTGGCATCGTCGAAAGCTTTGGCGAACTTGCTCGGACCCAATGACTGCGTCAGGTACTCCGGATCGAACCCGAAAGCGATTTTGCAAATGTTATCGAATGCGAATCGTTGGAGGATGTCTTGTAAATCAAGGACTTGTTTTTGGGCCGCCGCCATGGTGAGAATGGGAATGAGGCGATCGTTGAGCTCGGTCTCCACTACGTTCTCGACGAATTTACGCAGAGACCTGGTGTTGAATTCATGGCTCGCGACTTGCCTTTGGAATTTCCAGTTGTCGCCGTCCGTGTTGAAGATTCCGTTGCCCAGAAAGTCTTTCAGCGTTTCGCGAAAGGCATGGCCTTTTTGATAAACTGGGAAACGGCTCTTGAGAATGTGTTGTACGACGGCGGGATTGGCGGTAATGACGTTCCGCTGGCCCAGGAAGCGGCGGAGGATGTATGTGTTAGCTGGAGATATGAGGACAATATCGGAGAGCCACTGGATACGACGGTCAGAGTTTGCCACGACATCTAAATAGGAACCAATTAGAGGGTATGATTTCGGGACGACCTTCTTGTGGCTGTTCTTCTTGGTGTTAGCAGTAGCACCAGAAGAAGCTTTCGCTAGGATAAAGAAAATGACGGGGAGACAAAAGAAGAAGAGGAAGGAAGCCAGGAGTTGTATAGTCATGTTGAACATTGAGCGGTTATGGCTGGTGCTAATTAGGAGCAAAGGAAATGATAATGTGGATCAGTTTGAGGGAGATGTGTAGTAATTTGCTTCGGTGCATAAATAAAGGAATCATGCTTTGATATTTATAGATGGGTTTGGTTGAAGGTAATGATGATTCAGTATGAAGCAAAGATCAAACAGGGATGTGTTTTCAGAAATGTGAAAGCCCTGAAACCAAAAGTTTTTTTATCTGCTTCGAGAAGTAAAGCTAAACGTGTTTTTCTGGCTTCCAGAACAAAAGCAGGAAAATAGAAGTTGTAAATAAAGTGACGTCGCAGGTGAGCAAAACCAGTCAAACTTGAGATGCGGAAGTATGGAGGACGCGGCTTAATCATTAATTAGTACATCGGGCGAACTTGTTGACACGCTGGCATCAGTTCATCAATGTCTCCAATCATTCTGACGACTCTGCTGATGTCAATAGGTCTTTTGTTAAATTAATAAAGGGGAAATTGCAAAAAAAGACCTTGGAATTGTAAAAACGCAGATAGGGATCCTTGACAACTTCACTTTGGGTTTTGACAAGAATAATATGCCCTGAAGTTGTCAAAACCCAAAGTGAAGTTGTCAAGAGTCCCTATCTGCGTTTTTGCAATTCCAAGGTCTTTTTTTACAATTTTCCCATTAATAAATGTGTTTTGAATTTTTTTAAAAATATTTTTGTATAGTATTAAATTTTATATCAACTACTACCTCCAATCCTAATTATAAGAGCCAGTTGACTAATTTGAGGAGATTAAGAAAGTAAGTTGAGTTAGTTATTTGTCCTGAATAAGTGTTGTCTTTCTTAAAATATCCTTGCTAATTAAATGTGTTGACTAGAACTATTATTATTATTAGAAAGGCTACTTTGAAAAAAAAATGTATAAATATGAGAGACAAAGTGAATTGGAGTCTTATATTTAGGATAAACATAAAAGTCAAACAGGGTCTTATATTAAGGACAAGAGGTAGTATAATTTATATAAATTACTTTAAAAATAAATATTAAAAATAAAATGAATTAAAATTTTATATTTAGTTACAAATTTTTTTTTTTGGGGGTTGCTAGACAATAGCTGGTCGCGAATATGGGGAAATCCGTCTTTGATTTCATCTCCGTCTCTTGAAAAGTGTCTTTGTTTGGTGTGACCTTTACCGCTGGAGTTAAAGGTTGTGCGCATCACGATAACCAAAGCAAATAAAAAGTTGGATTATTTGTCCACACGATTCTTCGGTCAAAGATGATCATCTCACTACTGTTCTAGTGTTGGGAAAATTCAGGTACTTACCTTAATATACATGCATAGTGCTTATTTTCAAATAATTCACGAGGTACCTATATTTTGTTAATCCATGATCTAGGGTTAATTTTAGCTGTCATGTAGTCGACATAATACTGTACCATATACATTTAGTGAATAGCGACACCATTCAATTTTTCACATTGCTTTTGTTCAAACAATTATCTGAACTTATAGATATTGAAAAATTGAGAGAAAAAGCTCGAATATGTAAGCTTTCTTTCTTTTTCTTTCTTTTTAAATGGAATTATCATTCTAAGAATAGTATGAATAAAATACGATGTAGTTATACATCATCTTGTCTAACCAATGTGCTATAATTATTAGGCAATCTCTGCCTCACCCTCCTTCCACTTTCCTTTTTCTGTCTTTCCTTTTCTTAAAAAACGACCGTATTAATTTACAGACTATTTTTGGCAAAATTGGGGCTGTCCTCCCTTGTAACCACCGCTGGGGCAACTGGTGAACTCAGTCAGCTAGGGCTCCCGATTTGCAAAGCAAGTGATTTGCACCACATGGACTTACAGAAATATCATCAGCTCACCCACATTCCATTAACATGAATCCATTATAGCCCAAGTTTACTGCTACTATTTTGTGCTTATAGGAACTGTTCGATGTCGGGGCAAAGATCTCCCTGTGCTCGAAGCCATTCTGACTGATTGTTTCTTAACAAATGGTAGGCAAAACCAAGAAAAAATAACAAACATTAATGGTCATCCTTGTCCAATCACTGCAAGAGATTTACTACGACTCTTTCTCTGTCAACATCCCTATCTTGATACATCTGCAAAGCGGACAATATCAGTTATGCCGACAAAATGTTTTTAGAATATCAATAACAGAATCAATTGAATGCTACAGATGATGCCCCCTGTGGCTAATGAAGATGAAGTTCAATTATATCATTAAAAATATCATTAAAAACCCAAATTATTTCTCTGGAGCTTACCATCTTATTCTAGAGCCAAGTTTCCGTAGCTCGTGCAATTGATGAGCTATGTCTCGAATAAATTGTAGTCCATCATTGTCATCTCGAAGTGAATGCAATATATGCTCTAGCAGATCATGATCAGCTTCAAGTGCTTCCAACCGTTCGTTAAGGTCTGATATTTCATTTTCAATAGAAACCAAATCAGCATTTTTCCTTTGCATGGAATTTTTTTGCCCAACAGATACTGAATGGTTGTTTTCTTCACATGGAGAACAGATCTCACTCTTTGAAGCCACTGGGCCATCTTGATCTGTAATACTTCCGTTAGAAGTCTTGTAATCTTCCTTTATAGACGACAAGACATTATGATCTTTTTGACTGTCTAATCGAGGTCCTTCACCATTGGAAGATCCTTGCTGATGATCAGATTCACTTTCTTCAAAGTTTTCGGGTCTATCACTCGGCATATTGAAAGAAATACCGTTGCCAGAAATTTGACGAAGCTTCTTTTCCAAGCTACTCAAACAATTGGAAATGTACAGCTTTTCCTCTTCAAATTCTAATGAGGTTTCATGAGCCACCGATTCATCAGTGACTTGAGATAACTCGGCCAAATTTGAATTAGAAGATATGGTGATGGGAGGTACATTAAAATTTTGTACCGTGATGTCCTTTCCTTTCAAATCACATCTTTCCTTCTGCATATCATGGCCCACAGGTTCATCTTCCATGTTCAACCTATAAAATTCCAATTCTGCTTCTAAATCTTGTATTTCTTTCTCTTTCTCTGCCAGTAGATCATAAGCTTTTTCCAATTCCTCTCCATCATATTCTGCTTGCTCATCCATCATTCTCAAGTATTGAAGGGCTTCCATATGGAGCACCGCCTTCTCCTCCTGCAACCTGGTGATCATAGCCATAGATTGATTTGCAGCAATTGCAGAAGCATTTCTTTCTTCCTCCAGCTCCTTATATAAAGCACTGATGCATTTCTTGTCATGCTCAACCTGTCGCTTTAAATTATCAACTATCGACTCCCCTTCAATTTCACTGACACTGCATCCTTCGAGAGATTCAACAACAGACACTATTGAAGTGGCCTTCTGAAGTTCTTGAATTCCATTGGAGCTTGAAGTATCGGTTTGCATCTCAAGGGCATTAACATAGTTAGTGGTGGGAACAACTGATGACATACTGGATCCACGGGGAGAAGAATTAGGTGAATGTAATTGCTTCTGTTCTTCTGCATTAACTTCAGTTGGATTTCGATCTTCGTGGACCAAACTAGGTGCCTCTCTTTCCTCATTTTTGATAGGGAGCTCATTAACATTACTTGACTCATCATTCCTACGACTTGAAAACGCTGAGTCACTTCCACATGGCGCAGTTTCAGTGGATGTACGTGCAATTGTAGCTGTTTTCCTCTAAGGTTTCCTCAATATTGCTTGTGTATCATCAGCATCACCTGGAAAAGTTTCAAAATGGAAATGTCAGACATTTTAGATCTGCATTCATATAGCAAAATATATGAATTGCAAAGCATAAAAGGATTACTCTTTTGTGATGTGCCAGCCATTGAATGAGTAGTATCCGAAGTTACAAGCTCAGACAGTGCAGCAGGGAGAGAATTCTGAGAACGACAAGTAATCTTACTCCCTTCTGGATCTTGGCTAGAAGCACCCACAACATCAGATGACGGTGAAACCTCATTTAGTGAAATGAGCTCAGGTAGTTCGGAAGTCAACGACTCTTGATTGGGCTGTTGCCATTTAATTTCTCCAAAACCATAGTCATTAACAGCATCAGAAACCGTGGAGTTGACATCAGAGCCACTGCTGACGTTCGGCTTCACACATGGAAATAAAATCAAAGGCTCAGTTTCAAAGGAAACACCGTGTGGCCTTGTAGGATTTGAATCACTTGGAAGGCATTTTGATGGAGCTGCTGCTGTAAATTGGGGCATGAGATTGTTCCTAGCTTCAATGTGTTCATGATTTCGACTACCAATATCTTCATCGTCAGAAAAGGCGACCTCAGATTCAGAATCAGAGGCGAGTTTCACCTCGGTGTATTCGGCATAATTGGACATCGAATCAGAAATGCACCTTCCTAAGCAAGAAGGTTTATCGCATATCTTCTTGAGGTTGCTGTTGTGGTGGTTTCGGCAGTTTTTCCTGTATATATCTGGCAAATGAAAGTCTGGCTTGAAAACAGTTATCCTGGGAGATTTCAGCAGGAGCGATCTTTGAGAACTCTGCATTGAGTTCCAAAACTTACCACAACAGCTACATGGCTTTAAGCCCAAAGAAGTGGCAAACATATCTCTGGTGGGCAATGAACTTTGAGATCCATGATTACCAAGAGCTGTTCCCAGTTTACCCAGCAATAGCCTATGAGTTTTGGAGTGGGTTTTATCGTCAGGGGCCAACGACATGAGGCAATCATCACACATCCCATGACCATCTGAAACCTTATCATGAATATGGCATGATACCAGAGATGATATTTGTGATCTATGATCGCCGCAAAGTAGATTTTGATGCCATTCTAGTTTCTGCTTTTCACCACTTATGACATGATCAATTCTGGAGCACAACACACAAGGGGTTTGCAGATCGCAGTATCTTGCAAATTTCGTCGACAGATATGATATAACGGCATTGAAAAGAAGAAGAAATAGCAAAAACCACTCACAAGCTGCAGATGTGAGAACGGTAGAAAAGCCCTGTATCCTTTGTGTTTTCACAAATGTGGTTCCACTGCTTGCCATATCCACCATATAGTAGATCCAGAAATCCACGAGATCCACGCCAGGTCAAGCCACTAGTTAAAAGCCAGCCTCTCAATAATTCAAAGCCAAAAACTATATCCCGATGATTGATGTGGATCGTGGCATGAAAATCAGAATGAGCCAGGGCTATATGGCCAGAAGAACGTAACGAACATTCGGAATGGTATTAAAATCCAAGCCAATGCATGCAATTAATGAGTACGTTCTGCTGAACAATGATTTTTTTTTTAAAAAAAAGAACTAAACGTCAGAGATGATAAAACTCCAGGGGAAAAAAAAAAGAACGGAGGAGATGATAAAACTTACTCCTCAAACAAATCAATAAAACTATGGTGATCCATATTAAATACGTAATCATGAGTACACACCCAAGATCATATCATCAATTGGGGGCCAAACACAATGAGTTCAAGAATCCGAATTCTTCTATTCATAGATATAAGAAACAAATGAGGTGAGATATGGAGACGAACAAACTGCTGGAAAATTAATGACCGGAGAGACTTGTGTGCCAAGCAGAAAGGACGATAGAAAATTTCCAATGATCGAGTTTTGATCGAGTTTTAAAAGACACTGAATACGTCAAGGGGTCAATAAATCAAACATAATGCCGATCTCAATTACAATGTGGACTGGACCCAAGCAAATTGTTTTGGAAATCACAGATGACATATTATTATTCATGGAGTTCATGCATATCTGCATCGGAGACATAGCGAAACGCACGTACCTGTTCTGCAGCTTATGAGAAAGAGGAAGAAGAGGGAGAGATCAAAATTACGAGGAAAGATGGTGAAGAATTTCTCTCTTCTATTTTACTTTTCTTCAGAAAAATAGGAAATAAAATAAGAATAATCCTGAACCGAAACGGGGAAAAAAAAATAAAATAATGAAATTACAATTACAAATAAATGAAAAACAAAAAATAAGGCACGGCTTTGTAAGTAATGCTGGTTCTTCACTGATTTGGGGGGGGGGGGGGGGGAAGAGCGACCGTTGAAATCAACGGCTCTTGCCTTAGTTTGGTTATGCTCGCATAGGGTAAACCTCAGCCTCTATAAATTTTATCAAAATCTTCGTTGCACCTCAGCCTCTATAAATTTTATCAAAAATCTTCGTTGCTAGTAAGAGGATCAGCTACGATATTCCATTATGTAATAAAGGTAGATTCTTTTTAGCGCAGCAATGGCTCCTGACAAAACATATATACAAATATGAAACAAGGGCTCTCTATAAACGGAAATGGAAAACAAAAACAAAGAGAGAGAGACTCAGCTTTGGAAAAGCCAACGATTAATACGTAATGACCAAACAAACCTTTTCTCCATGTTCCTTATGTCTTTCCAGGTTTGCTCGTTGCTGGTTCATGCGTGCACGTAGATGTACGTCGCTGAACAACGGCATCAGATAAATAGGTATTTGTTCTCTTCGTGTGTTTATTCGTTGCTTTGGATGTTAATATCTGTCAATGTTCTTTTATGACTCAGTGCTCGCTGCACCAAAGAATTAAAATTATACGACTTGGGAGAGGAAATCGTTTTCAATGTTGCTTTAGGGATGAGGGCAGAGTTTATTCTTTATTCAGGCTATTATGCTACCAATTCACTCCAATAATTCTGGTTAACTGCTGGCTTGGGACGCTTTCAAGATTACCAACATAGAGCTAGAACCTAGACAGGTCGAGTCCATGAATCCCCCTCTACATTTTTATATTCATAATAAAGTCATTTCGGAAAAAAGTATTTAATGATAAAATTTTAATTATAATCTCAAAATTTACCTTTCTAAAGTAATTATATTGAAGATTGCAGCAACGTATTATTTTCTTAATAACTTTTCTCTCATTAATTATTGTTTGACTGGCAGAGCAAAAATATCAACATTTTTTCCCTACAAAATTAGAAAAAAAAAATGGCGTCAACTAGCATACCATGTATTTTAATGTGAGATTAATTTTCTTTAGACATAAGTATAGCTTTATAATTTAATGGGTTAAGGGGCGTCCAGCACCCCGAACTATTTATTAGGTGGGTCCAGTGGCCTAAAGTAATTTTGGGTGCATCCAGTGTCCTAAACTAATTAAAATGGTATGTCCATATTCTAAGCTACCCCCTCTACATTTTTATATTCATAATCACGTCATTTCGGAAAAAAGTATTTAATGATAAAATTTTAATTATAATCTCAAAATTTACCTTTCTAAAGTAATTATAATTTGAAGATTGCAGCAACGTATTATTTTCTTAATAACTTTTCTCTCATTAATTATTGTTTGACTGGCAGAGCAAAAATATCAACATTTTTTCCCTACAAAATTAGAAAAAAAAATGGCGTCAACTAGCATACCATGTATTTTAATGTGAGATTAATTTTCTTTAGACATAAGTATAGCTTTATAATTTAATGGGTTAAGGGGCGTCCAGCACCCCGAACTATTTATTTAGGTGGGTCCAGTGGCCTAAAGTAATTTTGGGTGCATCCAGTGTCCTAAACTAATTAAAATGGTATGTCCATATTCTAAGCTAACATAAATGTTATGTTTAACCGTTACTTTCCTGACGACTAACTTAAAGTTGATCCCAGATATTCTACATGATAGACACATGGACACCCGATGTGTATTATTCTTACTCAAAAGTCAATTTATTTAGAAGAAGAGGAAGGAAATAAATTCAATTTTGAGTAAGAATAATACACATCAAATGTTCATATGTCTACCATTTAGAATATCTGGGGTCAACTTTAAACTGAATCAGGAAATTAACAGTTAAACATAACATTTCTGTTAGCCTGGGATATGGACGCACCATTTTAATTAGTTTAGGACACTGGATGCACCCAAAATTATTTTAGGCCACCGGACGCACTTGAGTAAATAGTTCGGGGTGCTGGGCGCACCTTAACCCTAATTTAATTTATGCAGTAATTTTCTTAACTTTTACGCATAATATTAAATGGACACTTTTTCTAGTAATGCCTATGGGGGCAAAAAAAATGCATATAATTTATATATAGTCCATATATATATCTGTATAAAATTAACTGGAGAATCAACTTAATTACGCAATTATTCAAGGAGAAAGTAATAGGAGGTGATAACGGGTCTAACACATCAGCTAATATGGTCATCGGATGAATATCGCTGGGCTTCTCCGTCTCGTTTCTGCGAATGGCAAATTTAATCTGTTTATGTTTCTGAGGTCGCCTCCCTCCTTTCCGCTAGCCTCACCGGGATATCGTAACGCGTTATTGGCTTGGCTGAATGCATCTCCATCCACAAGCCCTCAAAACCTCCATTGCCTCCCATGGACCTTCCTCACCCGCCACATGTCGTCGAAACCCTTCCCTGATTTCCCCTTTCTCTCGCCCCCACTCCGTTTTCGCTCGCAACGGCGTCCAAATCTCTCTGCCCAGACTCTTCTCTGCCTCAATCGCCTCTGTTCCCTACGCTACCGAAAACGATTGGAAGTTGAGGAGCTCTGTGATCAAGGATAACGATGTTGCGACTCTGGGGAACCTGTGTGTCGACATTGTGCTCAACGTCCCTCAGTTGCCGCCTCCCTCCGTCGAGGAACGCATGGCATTCATGAAACAGTTGTCGGCTTCTCCACCTGACAAGGTATCTTCTCCCGCTGGCACCTTCCCTCAAATTCATCTTATATTTGTTTTATACTGCAATTATGTGCTATCGACTCTACCTTATCCAGTTAAAGTTGTCAAATCAAAATCTACTTTGGAAAAAAAAAAAAAAAGAAATTCTGAAGCTTTCATTTTATGTATGTCTTTTATACTCCTGTTTTATTTGTTACTAAGTAAGCATGGTGTCTGGGTGACTTCATTTCTGTGTAAAGTATGATTTTTTTTAACTATCCATCTCCAACAAAGTATATGGTTTGCTCCATTTGTTCAATATAAACGAGTGGGCGGGGACTTGGAAATTTAGTTCGTTGCTGAAGCTACCGGTGCGCGAGGATAGAAATTTCAATTCAACTCCTTGATGATCCACTAACCCCCTCTCTTGCCTCTTATTTTTAGCTTGATCAAAGCCAGTTTTCATGCAAATGTTGTAGAGATGCTTGTTAAAGGCAAGTTTGATCAGTCTTCTGATTATGCTGATTATAGTGGATTTTCTTGTGGTTTGTTGATATGTATGAAACAACAAACATTGCGAAGAAAGCATCTCTTTTTAAAAGTGAATTAATTAGGGGAATAAGAAGCAAAAACATTCTCCAGGAGAAGCTGCAGTGTACCCGAGTGGTTATGCCTATTCTGTGTTGAATAGAAGAGTTCCAAATTTACTGAACATTGCGATCATTCTAACTCCTGTTTACTGGTTGACATCTGTTGTCTTTTAAGCTTATCTCTGAATACACATAACACAAACGACGGGAAATTAGATTTGCGATGCCCATGAGTTCGGAACATATTTTTTACATCGATTATTTTAAGCACCATGGAACATATTATTTACATCAAAAGTCTTTAGTTTTATAATCACACAATGAGAATGCATTAAAAACAATATCTTTAGCTTTTTAATGTATTGGTTAATGTGAAGGGCTAATGCATTCTCTCATTGTTTTGATATCTTTTGTTTCATCTTGGACTCTATGGTTTTCCATCTAGAAATACTGGGAAGCTGGCGGGAACTGCAATATGGCTATAGCAGCATCAAGACTGGGACTTAGCTGCATTGCAATTGGTCATGTGGGCAATGAGGTATATGGGAAGTTTTTGCTTGATGTGCTTGATGATGAGGGCATTAGGATGGTACAAATGAGTGATAACGCTGATGTTGCCAGCGTCGCCGGTGCCTCACATGAAACACTTTTATGCTGGGTTCTTGTTGATCCTTTACAAAAACACGGTTTTTGTAGGTAACATTTTATATTGAAGTTGTATGTCACCTAATAGTTGTCACTAATTTGTTCTCATATTTGCCTTACAAATACCTTAACAAGCATGCTTTCTTTGCTAGTCCGGCTGATTTTAGCAAGGAGCCTGCATTTCATTGGATGAAGCAATTGTCCACAGAAGTAAAGGCGGCTATTAAAAAGTCAAAAGTCTTATTTTGTAATGGATATGGCTTCGATGAGCTCTCTCCTGGTTTACTAATCTCGGCAGTGGAATGTGCTGTTGAAGCTGGCACAGCAATCTTCTTTGATCCTGGGCCACGTGGGAGGAGTCTTTCAACTGGGACATCAGAAGAACAAAGAGCACTTCACCACTTTCTGAGGATGAGTGATGTTCTTCTTCTAACTTCTGACGAGGTTTCATTTCTAGCTGCTTTTAGATAGCTTTTACCTAGCTAATTTTCTAGTTTCTTATGAGGCATTTTCTGTTCTGCATTTCCTATTACTGGGAGGGTGAGAACTTTTACCTGAGTAGTGGCTATGAATTGATTTCCATGTAATGCCACTTTATTCAAGCTTATTTTGAACTGGTTGCTCCCTGCTTTGTATCTTCTCAACACGTGAAAAATTGAAAAAATTTATGGACTAGATTTACTTGCTACGGTTGCATTTAACTACATATTTGGTGTTACTGTATGATGCGACAGGCTGAATCTTTAACTGGCATAGGAAATCCAATATTAGCAGGGCAAGAGTTGCTTGAAAGAGGGATCCGCACAAAATGGGTGATTGTGAAAATAGGTTCCAGAGGATCACTCCTAATATCTAAGTCGAGTATAGCTTGTGCGCCTGCATTCAAGGTATGATCTTCTCATTTTGGGTTTCTGTTAAAATGCTATTTCCATGAAACTAATTTTGTGAAGAAAAAATTGTATTTTTTTAAATAACTGTATGACCAAATATACCCAACTAAATGGTTTGCATGGACCTCTAATTTCTGCTCCTTCACCAATTTGTCTTGTGCTGAAAGATCCTTTTAAATAAATCAAACATTACATGCAAATGCAAACATGGGAAAATCATGCCCATTATTGATTCTGATATGCTTCAAGTATAACATATCTTAATGTGTACAATTTATTTTGTTTCCCTCTCAATAACTTTAAGTAAATTCATGTCTTCTGATGTTTTTCTTTTTGGCCTTTGAGAGTCCTTTTTTTATGTTTATATATATAGATATTATATTTATTCTCTTTAGCTTTCTCTATCTTGGTGCAAACTAATTGGATTTTAAAAATGTTATCAGGCCAATGTTATTGACACCGTTGGATGTGGGGACAGTTTTGTAGCTCCCATTGCATACGGTTTTATAAATAAGATGCCGATGGTTAATACGTTAGCAATAGCAAATGCAGTGGGCGCTGCCACTGCAATGGGTTGTGGAGCTGGTAGGAATGTAGCTACACTGGATAAAGTTACAGATATATTGCGATCATCAAACCTTAACGTGGATGATGAATTTTGGAATGACCTACTTGAAAAGAACGTGGATGCTCGGGAAATAGTATTTCTGTCAAATGATGTGGTCATCGGAAAAAGAAATCAGCTCAAACATGTCTCCTTCAATAAGGTTGCCTCTGAATTGTTGCCCAGGTTCAAATTTCCCCAGCTGGAGGAGAAAGTGCTTTCTTGACAGATTTTTGGATGAAATCCATTGAAATTAAAAGCGATTCAATTCCCCCCTGATTATCAGAGCGCTTTCTGCTTTCACTTCATTTTAGCACAAGCCCTGCAGTGAGTTATTATTGCAGAAGAGTTCATCCTCCGTCTTGGTTGCGTTGGAATGATTGTTGAAAAGGCACTGCATTGAGGAAAAGTATACGGAATCCCGTGGTTAGCTGCTTATCGACTATTTTAACTGATCGCTGCATTTGAAAACGGAGCGATACGATATTGCTCTGATATCCAATACCCTTTAATAATGTTTTGGGCCGAAATTCTAACACCTTTGACAGATCCTAATTTTTCACCACTGCGGAGGATCCAAGCTTAGACATGGATTCCTCCCCACCCGGGGCAACTGCATATCAGTGTATCGTGAAAAATTATTGGCGGTGCAGAGGAAAAATTTTGTTTTTATGGCTTTGAATATCTTGAATAGGGATTATGAAATTCATCTTCGTGATTTAGCGTATATTCACGAGTAAGATTTGTCTAATTTTGAGTCATATGTGTTGGGCTAGAGGGTATTGTCTTTGAGTTCATGGTCGTATCGACCGCCGAAACTTCATTCGACTTTTAGTTTGGTGTAAATACGTTTTTCAGTGATTTTTTTTGTCTAAAATTTCTATACTGCATTGGAATGGAAAAGATTATATATCAGTTATCCTAGAGAGCCCCCCCCCCCCTTCTTTTCCTTTTTTAACTTAAAAATTTTCTCATTTTCGCATTGGATAACCTGTTGGATTTCCCCCCGTCCCCGTTAACATAGTCTCTTCCAAGTATTCAACCGAAAAAAAATCTTTAAACGGGAAAAAAAAACTCATAAAACTATAGTCAAGCTATAAAATTGCAAAAGAAAATTTTGAACAGCTTTTTTAAATGAAGAAAATAGATCGCTGCTAAATACATAATTGGGGGTATAGGGGTTGGGTTTAGGAGGATATGCAAACATGTAATTTAATTACTGCTGACTCGACATGGATTAACATGGATCTCAAGTTTTTTTTTAATACATTTTAAAAAATTTTAAATATAGAATTAACATATGCTGCTTTTTAAATATTAAAAAGAAGTGTTGACAAGCTATTTGACTCTGTTGCACGCAAATTTAAATTTTCATTGTTATTATCGCTGTTAATATGCAAGATTCGGGGCAAGAATAGCCAAAAGTCTTATATGGATAAATATATTATAGTGCTCTTGCCCTTCGCTCCAGCTGTGTGTTGAATTAATTGGAAACGCAAACTCTGATCAGACAAAGCCATCTCAAACGCAAGCTCGAAGTTTCCGTGCAGAATGTGGAGCTTTTCAATTGGCTTTTTATCATAAAAGTTAAATGCCGCAAATCAGCATCGTTCTTATAACAGAGTTTGGAATTGTTGGGATCTGCAATTTAAAGTCAAAGACAAGCATATGAAATTGCGATCTAAGTTAAATATCAGAGCAACTTGCTGTCTTTTGCTGTTTTTTAAGTGAACAGACATAAAAAAAGTCCTGAGTTAATGCCGACGCAACGACTTTGTTTGGCCTGAAAAGAAACCAAGAAGCAAATGAACGTAGAAGAACAAAAGCCCATAGTCCTCAGACACTTAATAGCTTCTTCTTGTAGCATCCGAAGATTGGCTTGTGAAAGGTGGTTGTTATGGCACATTTTATTCCTCAGAGTGTAATTTACCAGCAAAGAAAGCATTATTGATGCTTTCAATGATGCTCACCCCGACCAGAAGACACTTTTTCAAGGAGAACATAGTTGGAGACGTGGAAACAGAGTGCTGTACTGAAGGAATTTTGACTCTTAGGTTGGTTTACAGCAAAAAAAATTTAAAAAAATAGCATAGAGGTCATGATTATCTGTCTTTTTCTTCTGGGCTTGCTTACTGCAAGATTTATCCGTTGCTCTTGGAAGTTTTATCACGGAAGCTTTATTCTGCCAGCATTTCCGGACCTATGCAGCCCCCTCAAAAGCTCATTTTGACCTACAAATGTTTTCCAATGTGAACCTATTTTAGGCTGTCTACTGTGTATTTTGCCTTCACATTAATTGTATATAGATTTCTGGGCCATGCATGGTTTTGTCCGTATTTCAGATAGGTTTGATTCTTGATAATGAACTGATTAATGGTGGAAATTCGCGATCCATAGGATTATGATGGTCCATATTTGCCTTAGCTGGATCTCACATGTCCTCAAACGTACTATAGGTCGAATTCTTCCTTATCTTCCTTTTTATGTGCTCAGGATGCGTCTGCACACTGTCTTCACCCATAAATCTGTCTTCACAATTTTCAATTGAGCTACAAATTTTGTTTCTAAGCTGAATTTAGTGACTTTCATCAGAAGAAACTCTATAATTTTTATAACTTTAGACAGTACCGCACATAGAGAAAAAGAGATAAGGTCGATCTGAAGTCCGAACACTGAGAATTGACTAAGATAAATCAAACTAACATGAGATCATAAACTCTTGTTTGGATAAAAAGGGTTTTTAACCATATGAAGAAAAGATAGTGACTAAATTCAAAAATATTCAAATATCCAACATAAATACAAAATGTGATAGGCTGGTCTCCTCTGTAACTAATTTGAGGTGACTGAATACTGATTAAAAAAGAAAAAGAACCCCGAACAATCTTTTCTCGTTACTTTACTAGAAGGCAACTTTACAGGATGAAAGAATTCTACTTCCCCCCCTTCCTTCTTTTGATGTGCATATAATTAACATGTCACGAAGAGGCACCACAAATTAGGGTACGGTGAGACGGCGCATTATTTGATTGTGTGTGTCTGTGCTCGCCTTCCTCTTTTTCACCGCTTATTCTCCTCTCTCATCTCACCATATATATTGTATGCTTCACACTTTCAAACGAGCTTTCTGTGTTAAAGCTTAAGGCTCAAGTTTGGCATATTGTTGCAATCCTAAAAACTGAGAAACCCAGAAACATATAGGAACCTAGATGGCCCAAAAAAAAATAGAGAGACAAGTTAAATTGCAACCTTAAAACTATTCAATATAGTTTCCCTAATTATGCATGTGCTTCGGGGCACGCTGTCTTCTTAAAATAATTGTTAGTGTTGTAATATACAAGGATCAAAAAAGTCACTCAATAACTTAAATCGTATATGTTTGTTATTATATCAATTGAAATATGTTTAAATTGATGTTTTTAATTATCTCTTATATATTCCCTCATTTTATAAAATTAAGAATAAAAGTTTTAAAAGGACAATTGAAAATAGAGGGATTGGTGGTTTAGTAGGGTTAGATTGTGAATGTGCATTGTCCAAAGTGAATAGGGTAATCCCTGTGCAAGAAAAGGAGCGTTGAAAAATGCCCAGAGAAACTGAAAAGAAAACGAAAAGGAAGAAGCGTTGAATGTAAGCGATGGAGTGGGGATAAAATAATTGACATGTACTAACGAAACGCAGAGAAAATATGAAACGGCTCAAAAATGGAAGCAGTGATTTAATTAAATTAAAAGAGAGGCCATCGTGTGAAAAGCAAAGTAGTTGTGCAAAGGCGGACTCCAAATCAAAGAATCTGCTCCCAAACTTTTCACGTCTATATATAACCCACATGAAATATCAATGCATAGCCATATCATCTCTCTCTCTCTCTCTCCCCCCTCCCCTCCCAACCCAACCCTTCCTCTGTCTCTCATATATGTTGTGGGGAATGTCGTCTGGCTCGAGATCTCTCATGCAGGAAACACATGTTACAAGCTCTTCTGAGTGATTTCGGACCAGGCTTCATTCCCCTCAGCTACATATCAGTCAACCGCAAGCACACACTATTCTCTTCTCACACACACACACACAAAACATAACCTTTCTGTGTTCCTCTCCTTCTTAACAAGAATATTCATCAGCAATATATGAGAATCCAGGTAAGTCCTCATCTCTCGTGTGCATGCTCACAAGTTTAAACAAAATGAACTGTATTAACCAGCTACTAGGGGGTGGGATTCCAACGGATGAGTTCTTGAATCTTTTGCGTAACTTGTTCATAATCATGGGATTAGGCACTGTATTAACTGACTAGTGGTTGATTAGGTTCTTTTTCGGGTAGGTTTATTGTCCTGTGGACTTGAATTGGTATAAACAATGCTGGTTCTGCCGTGCGAGCTTTGTTTGTGTTTTGTTAGGGGACAGGTTCTTCAATCTGCCCCAGAATTCATCATCACTTATCTTTTGTTCACGTCCAACTATTCGTCCCTGGTGGGTCAGGTATTTCATATTCGCTCCTTTATAGGTCAACTTTAGTATTAACAATACGAAACATCATAAATGGATTGGATTTACACGTGAAGCTCATTATTCATGTGGGTCAGATCTGCCTCGCATTGTCTTTTATTGATGGAATTGCATGCTTGCAGTGAACCATTCATGAGACGCGATCATAGAGTTCACCATGTCGCTTGCTGCATATCCTTCAGATATTGAGGAAGTTGTTTAATAAGGTAACCATTGGTGACAAATAAGAGTATTTTTGCTGCCAAAAAAAGTAGAAGTTCATCTAATCTGACGAATAACCAGAGATTGCAACGCTGCACGGCACTTCTATTAGCATATATAGAATTTATCCTCAGTTGTTATGTCTGACGTAATAAAAACTGACCAACAGACATAAATATCCAAGGACAGGTTTTGTTGAGATCATAATTATGAAGTGCATATATAATTGCTTGCATGAAGCTGGGGAATCCTAATTATATTCTAGATCCTCTTTAATTAGTATTAATAAGATAATTATAGTAGTATTAATTAGCTGAATGATTAAGTGTCCCCTGCAACTAATCCAATTATCTGGGTCTGGTTGAGAGCTTCTTGTTTCCAATGTCGGGAAAGAACAAGTAAAGAGTAACAACAGTAATTAATGTCACTCGAAACAACACAGAAGATTGCCAAACAGAGATAAGCAGTCATTAACTGCCACTTAATGACCCCAAAGGGCTGAAATTTTAACAAAATTCAGACGTGCGAATTACTATGGAATTGTGGTTTAAAGGGTCTCTGAATATAGAAGCTCATTATACTATGCCCAAATTGAATTTTGCATGTCTGAAGGCCAACATTCGAATTCTGCACTCTCACGGGACCACGAAGATTGGGAATAGGCATACTAAACAAGCCGATTCTTTAACAAAAAGATATATGAGGCCATACAAAGCAACCCGTCCGAATAAAATAATCAGTGCCAGAGCGTCCGATCAGTTTTAAGAAAAAGTATGAAAAATGTTTGAGATGTTTGTTAACCAAGTAATTTCTCTTTCTCATCAATTCTTTTGTCTCTTCCTCTGACATTCCTCAGAATTCATCAGTCATCACTGCATGTTTCAACACAGAGCCTTGTAGTCTTGACATCATCCTTTGCAGCTACAGGTACATGAGGAACATCTGAAGCATCAATATGTCCCTATGCGACAGTAATAATTGATCGGCATGCTTCACCAGTGACGGAGATAGAAATTGCTGCAGCCAACAGTGCTCCAATTCTTCTCCTTTATGGCTTTATGGTTATGCAAAGTCGGCTGAAACAGAAAACCATACAAGTTCAACACCTAGTTCGGCTCTTAGCCAAAATAGAAAAGTCCCAAATAAGCCGTTAGATATGAGGCAGAAGAAATCTAGATCTCAACCATGACGAGTGACCAAAAGATGAAAGACCAAAGGACGGCTCACACGGTCTTCGAGAGGGGAAACAGAAGAGTTTCTGTACCTTCTTTCACTTGTTTGCATTGTGTAAGTCGCCAGGAACTCAACAAATACTACTATACAATGACATAACCCCATTAGCTTATTTAAAATTTAGGCCAGACCAGATATCTCCTGCAGAAGCAAGCAAAACTCAGCTCTTAGGGACCTGTCTCCCTTAGCATGCAAAACATGTTTGGGTACGGTGTAAGTTCTTAACCAATGTCCAATAGTTTAGCATAATGCTCATACAAGTGACTGTGTGTTGATCATAATCTTCTTGGTTTAGGGCTCCCCCTGATTGCAGTAAGAAAGAGTCTATTAAATTCTCAATATAACCATCATCAAGGGAGAGAAGAGAGAGAAGCTACGATGAATCGGAAGAAAAAGAAATTGTCGGCCCAACACAGATTCAGATGTGGAGGTGGGGTAACCAGAAACAGGGCTCTGGTTGTCTTGATCCCCAAAGTTGCCATGATTGATTAATTAGAAGCAGAGGGTTCCATAGAATCAGATTCCACGATCAATTAATCATCTCTCCAAGTCAGTTCATACAATACACTGCATAAAGCTTATATACAACATGGTACCAGGCTTTTCTGGCAGCTGCAAAACCTGCCACTTCACATGCCAATTGTATCAGTGTCAGTACCATCCGCTTGGCCACCGCTTGAACCCGCTTTTCTCATACCTAACCTAGCCTGAAGCCACCATTGAGATCAATTTTCATCAACTATCAACAAGGTAGTAGCAGATAGATTTCTGGTGTTATAATCTAAACATAATTCTATTTTAGGTAGTTTGCGCTCTTTGCAGTTCGAGAGTGAGAAAAACAAGCAATGAGCCTTGGTACTGCTATTTAGGAGGTGTTTGAATGATTCAAAAACACTTTTAAAAAGCATTTTCATATAAGTTGAGATAAAACTATTTTTACGTATTTATTTTGTATATCACAAAATCATTTTTAAAATCATGGTTTAATTTTTACCTAAATACTTTTTTAATCTATGAGAAAAATGATTAGTTTCTGTTAATAGAATGTTAACTATGTTTCGGCATTAAGTCTCATGGCTATATGGATTTTTTTGGGGGAAGAATAAGAATACCCGTGAATCTTAACCTAAAAATATAGAAATTTATTGTAAGTAAGATCGAGAAAATCATTAATTTCCTTATTTGGGAGCTATTTGTGATCCTCCCTTTTTAACCTCAGATTTAATTATTTGGGTCAGCTATCTCTAACTATCACTTCCTTCGTTAGTTATCCAAATTGATGCATCCAAGAAATATAATCAACTTTCTGGGTAATTTTTTTAAAAAATAGCCAAAGAGAACACGAGTAAGGCGCCTAGAGATAGGTGGTCAAATATTCTAGTCTGGACAGAAGCCTCTGGTCCAAAAAAAAACAGAAAAAAAACGTTTCGAAGAAAAGCCCTGGAACTGGAAGGCCGGAACTCTGGAAGACAATCTTGGATCGCATCAAGTACATCCTCCTTGAATGAACACAACAAAAAAAAAAATTTCACTGTCTTGACTGTTGGGCCACCCATCAGCGAGTCACACAATATTTCATTCAATGGTTGAATCATGATATATTTCTTCGGTATTAACCATTGACAAATTTACTTTAAAATTTCAAGCTGGTGGCATTTCATTTTTCACGAATCATCTCTTCTCAAAATATTAGCAGCATTACAGCACCTTTGTCCCTTTATTTTCAAACTTTCGTAATAACCTTTAATCAGAACATTATGGCTGACAACATTAGGCGAGCCAATGACCATGACCATTACTATACATTTAGACACAGATGTGCCCTTTGCATTGTGTTGTTTTCTCAGGTATTATAAGTGATTCGTCTCTACCCATTTTCCCGCTTCACCAGCCTGTTGGCTGTTGCCCTTCACACTATTATAGAGCGCATTGTCTACAGATCTCCCACCCTTCAAAATTCTAGCTTCTCTTTGATTTTGGCAATATAAAAATTCTAGCCTCTCTTTGATTTTGGCAACATATTCCTTCAGCATCTCATTGTTGTTTCTTATTTCAGCAGCAAACCCAGTTTCTTACATTTATGGATGACACACTCTCTTGGGTGCCATTTCTTGCGCAGACAATAACAATACCCAGGAGCTTGGGCTGGCTACAAAGTGGATGAAGATGGCACTGTGACTGAAAACTATGGGGAACGAATAGAGGATGAAGAACCAGAACAAGTTGGAGGAATAGAGCTAGGGCATACCTTACAGTTGTTGCAGGTACAAGGTACATAATATAACCAAGAATAACATTTCCTTTTACAGTTTCATACTCAATTTTTCCAATCCAAAATGGATTGTCTTAACAGATAACTTTGAATGTGAACAGAAGAACTGACATGTGAAAAACAGGAATAGGAGTAAAGTCATCAATTGAAGTCCCAGAAGAGAATTGTTGAAGCATTTCTGACTTACCACCAACATGGAAGCAATGCCCCAATAATGCAGCACAAATGCATTGGAATTGGAAGGCCCACCCAACAAGGTGCACAATGAGAATGCTCCACTCATCTTTTTCTTTTGTCATTTTCAGATATACGTACAATTCGAATCTAGCCTTCAATATTTAAACTTGTTTTCCTTTAAAGTAATCACTGTTTTAAATGTCAACTCAGCAATTCTCACCGAAGTGCTCAATGTTGTGAAGTTGATAAGGTGCAAAGATAGAAACAAGACATTGCTGGTTGATCAAGATGAAATTGACTGTTTGAAGAGGGTTGCTCGATTGAACGAGGAAGCTGAATCCATATATGAACTCTCCAAGCGCCCTAACCCGGCTTTTGAAGTCAGACCAATATGGAAAGACATTGTTTTATCGCCTTTAATGTCGACCATCCAACAGGAGCTCAAATATGCATTTAAAAAGGTTGAAAAATTGAAACATTACTTTATGAAGGATGGATGACGTTTAAAATCTTGGGGAGGGGAAGAAAAGGCATGAATTGGGAGCTTCATGAAGTTCAAATTCGTGTCCAAGAAAAATTTGTATCTTCGCACAGCCTGAGAAACAGATAAATCATTGAGAGAAATCAATTAATGAACACCCAGTTGTGCTACTTGTTTTAACAATTAATTTATTTATGAAAAACTATCATTTTTTGGTCATGTTCTTTTATTTCAAATCAGCATATGCCCATTGGCACGCCCACCACATGCATCTAGAGGGTAGACAAATTATACTCCAAATATTTCTCCAAAAAAAAAAAGGCAGGGCAAAGTTAAACTCAAGTGTACATAGCCTGATCCATCTCTTATGAATGTAATTTCTCAGAATAAGTCCCATTCAAGGACATCTTATAGAATTAGATATGGGAATCATTTCTTTGAACAAAATACACTTGAATTCTATATCCATTTGATATCGTGTATCAACTAAATTAGCCATCACCTCCCTAACTACTGAAAGAACAAAAGGGGGAAAAAAAAAAAGCTGTCAAAAATAAACTTAATTAGCCATCACCTCCCTAACTATTGAAAGAACAAAAGGGCAAAAAAAAAAAAAAAAGAAGGCTGTCAAGGCCAATTCTACTAGAGTTTTTCTCGCACTGAAAGTAACCACAAACTGACCTTCATAGTCTTTACCAATCTTACTCGAGCTTATATCTCACATTTTCTCAATGGATTTTGGCTCATAACGGAAAGCTGCAGGAACAATATTTCATAGAAATGATAACCTTCCCTCATAAAGAATGAGTAAAGGGAAATTCCATTATCAAAGGGATTTAAGAAATTGGGCCTTCTAGGATGAGTAGGTTCCATCTCAAACCTAATGAGTTGTCCCTCAAATACAGACATCACCTTACGTTCAGTAGTACCATTACCTAATGCTTGTCTCCTACAACCCCTTACACCTGACCACATGCACGCATCAGGAAAATCCTTCTGTAAGAAAACAAGCTAAAACCAAACTGACCCAAAATGGTCATCCATAACATTAATCATCAACTAGGAAAAAGGAATATATAAAGTAGATAAACTCTTATGTAAAAGATTTTGGAATTCTCAGTTTCAGTAGGGATATCAGCTAACCCTCTTCACTACTTTATCAATGCCCAAGTTAAATCCACCATTCTCATATTTTTTTTTCCTGTTCAGTAATGACCCATCATAAGTTAGTTAATCCTTTGGCATACTAAGGTACAGTGAGTAATAACTAAATTCAAACATGAGCGGAGAAGGAGTGATATTAAACCATGTAAAATCAAGCACTTGTCATCGCAATGAAAGCTACAGCTAACGGTGGAGTGCTACTCAGTCAAAACCCTTAATAGCTTACCAGCTCAAGCAACACAAGACAGCAGCGACTCGAATTAGCAGCAAAACAAATAGTTCTCTCACAGATTAAACCGACAGATTAAGCTGTCAAACGCATCCTAATAATCATCAGCCATCTCAGCTCTGTTTTAACTTGACCAACTTGCCCATTGGACCTTCCTTGTATTGAGAATCTCCCTTCAATGGCCATGGCATTTGTCACCAAGAAATTGGCATTCTTAGATTCTTCCAAAAGCGTAGTGCCATCTGAATGCCCTTTTGACAACCGCTATACTTACCAACACAACCTTGCAATCCTTTTGAGGGCCATCTAATCTTATGAACAATTTCCCACTTCACCACAAAACACCATCCCATAGACTTGCCATTATTCCCTAACAACTTCTAACAATGAACCTCCTAATCTTTCGCAATACAATCACTCTGCCTCGCTTGCAATTACAAAATACCAGGTGTCAATCCTGTGACTTCAGCTTTTACACGAAAGGGAGGAAAAAAGAGCCTGCTACTGCAACAAAAGCTTCGGGCAACAGCAAGAATTCTTCTCAAATTCTTTGACCATCATACAACATCCCATGTAAGAGGTAAACCGTGCCTCGGCCATCACCACAGGCTCCTGCCAGATGGGAATAAGTCTGCACCTGCAAACAGCTGGCAAGCAATACTAAACTAGAGGGCACTGAAATAATAAAAAGGACTCGGTATCATTTTTATGTTTTGCCTCTCCAAAGCCGAGCCAGCAGGATTATAGCTACCACGCTTCTTACATACTTCCATTTTGGCATGACATAAAGAAGTTCAATTCAGTGGACCGATATGCAGGGATAGGGAAGATAAAAACTTGCTCCCACTCCTATGTTTCTGACACCCTGTTACTTCATGTTTTGGATAAATTATGAACTCAAGTGAGCAAGCTCTTTGTTGTCTGAAAATGGAACATACAAAAACAGAAAAAATCCACACCACTATTTTTGGCAATATCGTTAAGTTGCATCAATCAAGACATGTTATCATCATATTCACAACCCACCAAAAACAAACAGAGCCTAACTAAAATTCTACACATGTTTTGCAAAGGAATTATGTGACCATGTATGGATAATACGTTTTTAAAGAAAAAAACCTGCCTCGAATCCACGCATGATTAGCAGAAAATGATTAATCGTCGAGGATGGCAAGGCAAAGTATGCATTAAGTAAAACATATAAACATTCCTAATATGGTGCAATATAGCATTAATGTCAATACAATGCACAATTTCAGACGGAATCGCCACAGATAATTCCTTACTAAAGCATCAATAATTTGACTCTTCATTTTCTGCACTGTTATTGCCACAAGTTATTCCAAACGGGGCTAAAACATTTTGAACGAAGCAAAACTGCAAAAGGCGCAATACCAGCAAACCTGATTGAAAACTGGAAACTATAAGCGCTCACCCATACTTAATTTCCCCATTCCATCACTTTACCATTTACCCCAATATACCAAGAATATCTATCATAATGTGATAGAAGTGCATTGCCTGCAACAAAATGTACGACACAATACCTCACCAAAACCGAGCACCTCTATTTCTCATCTCATCTTCATCTTGATAAAACTTTTCCTGCTTCGCATACTATAATCTAGCATGCAGTCCAAGAAAATTCATCGAATATCGAATATCGATTATGCAAGGAGGCTATTGAAAAACATAATGTGAGACACAGTATGCCTTGATAAAGAGAGAAATCTAGCGTTGGAACTACACGATTTCATAGAATTCAATTGTCTCTTCTACCATGTGAACCCCTCGTTGTTTACATAACATATTAAACATCGTTCTGCTCATAAAATCAAATGTGCTACTGCTAAGCGCAAATCATATATATAATTCCGGTTAATGGACAGCATCCAATGTTAATACATTACAGAAGTGCGATCATGTGCCAGTCGTTTAGTGCTTACACTCATGTATACAATTTACCAAAATTCAAGTAGCAGGGCGATCAAGCATCATCGCCACCGTGTTGGCGTGTTATAGGACGGACTAATTTAGTCACCACACTAACCGGTTCCAAAATGCTATGATATTAGGAAACCCTCAAACTGTAATTTCATTTATCAGAACTCGTTGAACTACAATAGGCTAGATCATATGTCTACTTCTTAGATATGAAAAGGGAGGGGAAAAAAATTCAAGCAACCAAGAAAAAACTGATGAAATTCGATAACGTTTAGGGACATCTGTTGATCCATCTACAAAGCAACGACAAGGAACTTTACATGACTAACCCTACAGACACTAGGCTCTGATCCCCCCTTCACTTCCTTCCTCTCTTTGCCGAAGCCTTCTTTGCTGGAGACTTCACACTCTTAGGCTTAACGCCTTTAGCAGGAGCTTTCTTGGACGCCGCAGCTTTCTTGGGTGCCGGTTTAGGAGCAGGGGCCTTCTTGCCCGGCGATGTCCTGGTCGATGTCCTAGACGCCTTGGCCGGTCTCTCCTTGGCCTTTGGTCTTGCGGCAGCCTTGGGCTTAGCAGCAGCTTTTGGCTTAGAGGCAGCAGCCTTAGGCTTTGCCGGTGCAGCCTTCTGCTTCGCCGGAGCAGCTTTGGGCTTCGGAGCGGCCTTCGGCTTGGTAGCCGCTTTAGGCTTTGACTTGGCGACTGCTTTGGGCTTGGGACGCGATTTAGTGGCCGCCTTGATTGATTTCGTCTCCTTCGGCTTAGAAGCTGGCTTAGCCTTAGGCTTAGCAGCTGCAGGCTTCTTTGCAGGAGCAGAATTCCCAGATGCCTTCGGCGCCGATGACTTAACAGAGGGAAGCTTGAATGATCCCTTGACCTTAACGAGCCTTCCGGCAGCCACAAGCTTCTTTGATTGGAGCAACACAATCTTCCTGAAGTTGGACGGAAGCTGCTTGTATTTCTCTTCGATAAACTTGGTGATCGCGTACTGGCTAGAACCAGTCCTCTCCTTCAGCGTAACAATTGCGTCCTTGATCATCTGCAAAATCCAAATTGAATTCAAAATTAGACCCATCGCACGATAACGGCATCAGCACTACTGTACAATCTACCAGGAAAGCGAAATTGATATCACACCTCTTCATAGGGAGGATGCGCAGGAGGGTTTCGAGATCTAGGAGCAGCAGCCTTCTTAGGTTTTGGCTCCTTGGCTTTCTTGGTCTTGCCACCAGCATCTGCGGCCTCTTTCTCCTCGGCTGGCTCGGCAACAGCTAGTTCTTGTACAGACTCCACAACTACAGCGGGCTCTTCCGTCGACATGACTGAAGAAAAAGGATAACCTGAGATCGGATGAGGGCTTCGAAGCGACGCGAGCTCAATTCTTCAGAGCTAAATTTCGGGGTAACGTTCGTTGAAAGGACGTTGCCGCTGGAAGTTTTGCTGTGAGAGGAAATGTGAGAGTATTGGTAGTTTAAATAGTCATGTGTATGTAAGACGGTGCCTCGATACTGAATTCTGATTGGTCAAGAGGGCCCTGACACGGATTGCTGCCCGGTTGAAGTTTGAATATAGCCCGTTGGATGAAATAATATGCACGGCTATTAAACACCGAATAAGAAGGCGTGGAGCGCTGGGCTGCGCAGAATGGGGGCGTTCCGGTTGTCTGGGTGTGCTTTTAAGCTTGATTCATTTAATCATATTTTGAGATATACTCATTAGTTTTAAGTGAGGTTTTTCCCAGATTGTAGCTTATTATGTGAGCTTTCTAAAGAGTACTTGAGCGAATAAAACGGATGGGTAATTTTTAAGAAATTTGGGTTTGAAGCCACAGTGGTCATCTCTAGGGTTTTCTATGATGTTATCAGGGTTTTTGTAAAATGAAGGGTACTAGTTTGGAACAGAGTGAAATTTAATTAATCACTTGTGATAATAGGCTAACAAAGGATTCCATTGCATCAAGAATCATGAAAATCTGATGAGATTTGAATATAGAACCGTTGGTTAGAAAGTGACCAAGGATGAACATGTACTTGGGAGAAGACCATTATAGCAATGATCAGTGCTTAGAGAACGCAGCCTTTTGTAACATCATGTTCAGATCACAATCCATCTGAAGAACACAGTCTTATAAGTTATCAATGGCATTAGAAATGCGCATTTTGTACAGTCCTAAAACCCAGCAAGCACAGTAAGTTTTTCCCATTCATGATGCCAACACTCCCAACGTCAAGGAACAACTTTAATGGGCAGATCTTGCCAAATTGGATGCTATGTTACGCCAGTCCCTTGTATATCCCATTGATTTGCTTATCACCGTCTTCCAATTCTACAATACGCCAGGTGTTTTTTCCACTTGTATTTGATTTATTTATCGAATACAAATTAATTCGAGTTCATGTGTACTGTATGCATTGTTATATTTATTAACGACTTTCTCCTAAAGCCATATAATATGCTTAAAAGTAAATCTATTGTGATATTGTTCATTATGTGCAGATTAATTGAGATATCATATAAACAGGGATATGGATTGTATTGTCTTATACATGAAAACAATTACACTGTATGTGGTACGCTGTATGTAAATCTAACCAAGCTTTACACTAGTGTTAACGACACGGGCCAGTGGAATATCTTAATGTAACTTGCAACCGTTACTACTTGGCTGGCAGTAGACTTGCTTTTTCTCCATGGCATTAGCGCCTTTCTAAACCGTAAAATCTCACAGTCAAAGCCAGTTATAGCAATTCACCCGGTTAAAAACGAAGCTATAGCAGTTTTGTCTGTTATCTGTCTGTTGCCTAGCATAATTGTTATGAACAATTCACAGTGAAATGGAGGTGGCAAGAGCAACCAACCCCATCACATTAAACTAATGATTCCTTTAGATGATCTGCTTACAGATAATTATTTCTGTTATTAACTTAGTCTCTTGTTGAGCACACCAGTCAAAAACGAAGCAGCCATTTGTGTATGACTTGTCTCGTGGCATGACATCGAAGATTAATAATTAGACTCTTTGGTCCCGACTGTTCTGAGGTTGAATGAATATATCAGGAGAATACTCTGGATATGTATTCTGTGGAATAGGAATGTGATTTTCAGTCAGTTTTATTGGACGATGTTGCTCTTGGTTACAATTAAAGACATGGAACAAATTATTTCAACCTCGCTCAATGAACTCATCCTTGTTATAGCTAAAATGCAACATTTGCTCTGCTCTATGTGCAGTAGATTAGTTGAGGTCGTCAGCTCTGTATCCTACACAACTGGCTCATTCTTAAACTCATGGCTCCTTAAAAAAACATGGATTACACTGAAGGATCATGATAATGCAGACCCTTTAATGATCAAGCTAAGGATCGAGACAAAACAACAAGATGTGGTCTTTTTTTGAGGTTCTTCGCAAGATAAATTATGTCCTCAAGCCTGCTATAAACTTGGATGCTGTTCTCACTTAATAAAGTGAATTGCGCGACTTGATAGTTGTCCATTTTGATTTCTTCCCTGATGAATTTGAAATTCTGATCAAGGCATGAGAGTTCAAAGTTAAATCAAAGGCAGAAACACTACACGTAGCTAGGTATAGATGTACGTGGTAAATGCTTTTGTACAACGTACCTGTCAATGGACGAATCATGCATTTTCTGTGTAACGTTAGATGTCACTGGCAACATTAATGGAATGGTTTCATTTGTCATGATCAATGATTGTTAAGGGAATTAATTTGCATATTGATGATGGAATTAATTCCCTGTGTTGCAACCTTAATTGGGAATAATCTTATTAGTGTGTGTTTGCATCTTCCTCTGATTTGTGCTCATCTTCAAGCGTTTTAAGTTTTTCAAGTGTGATGGATGTTGAATCATTTGAATACAAACAGGATTTCTTATTAAATTTTTCGTAGAAACATGATTGAGTCGAGCAAATATTTTCGTGCGAGGTCCGTAGAGATCTGTGACGAGTTTGGCGGCTATGTGAGGCCATTATTTTCCAATTTCCACGATCCTCGCTCAAGAAATAAATTTCCATCATTTTGATGGAAAATCATTTGCTATGAGATGTAATTTCATTTCCGTTTCCAAAGAAAATCAATATGTTTAGCAAACCGAACAGGACTAAGTAGGCTGAAAAGGTTGTGATTGAAATCCTATCCAGTTTTTGATGGTTGCTACTTGCTCCTTAGGAGTTTATGTTCGTTTGATGTTAAAGCTTCGTACCATTGTGACTTTCTTGCTAAAATATACGTGAGACGTGAAATTTAAACTTGGTACAGTGCTTATCCCTTATCGATGGATATCGAGACACTTGTTTCCGCAGTTCAAATATTTTAGATTCGATGAGTATTTAGCATAAATTGAAATTGGAATCAAACCTACTGGTTAAACTAATGATTGATTATCTGGTCAGACTGGTCGACTAAGTAAATCAGAATTTAGCTTATCAAAGATCAATTCAGTTAATACGAGAATAACCTCAAACTTAGTGTAGCATCAAAACTCATGCCAGTCATTAAAGTGGTTAACGTAATAATTTAAGTGCCACTAAATCAGGCCCTGCTTGACATAACGTTAGAAATCACTTATAAGCACGTTTCACATAAGTCAAGACGCAACTCCTCTCACGTACGTATTTCATATTTCGTAAATTATGATTAAAAAATTACTTATAACTATTTCAAATAGGCCCTCAATTGCAATTGAATAAAAAGCCAAGTTGAATATTATGATTGAAATAATCTAATTTAACTATATACTATACAAAAATATTTATATTTGACTATGATTCATGACCACCCGGCTAAATTGAGCCAGGTCAATCTTGTATTAATTGATTTGTTGAACAAATCAAGTGATTGACTATATTATTAGTCTGGCTGGTTGAAGTGGATCCAATTTTAATATCATGACCAAAGATTCACAGCATCCCATGTTTTATTGCCAATGATAAATCACAAATAAAGGTGACTTGCACAGTCATATAATTTATCATGTCTTATAAATAAATAAATAAATAAATAATGTGATGTCTAATAAATATTATTGATGTACTCCTCCGGTCTATAAGGGTCTTATATGTAGGACCGGAGGAGTATTAATAATTATATTAATCATTGCTATAGTAACAATACAAAGTTATCATGCAATGCTTGTCTAAAATCATTAAATCAAGTGATTCCGGAAACAAATCATATTTTTTTATCGATGGCAATGTTCTTTTATTTTCTTTTGTCTTCTCTTATTTTTCGGGTCACACAGCATAATATTTCGAGTGGCCCCCCGGGGGGTGTTCTTTTTTCTTTTTTTTTTTCCTTTTCCCAGTTGGTGATTAAGGATGTGTTTGGATGAAACCAAACCGTAATTTGGAAAAGTGATTCTGGAGAATAGATTTGGGAAGAATAAATTCTGGAAAGAATAGATTTTTTGAAAAAGTGATTTTGAGAAGTGAGAGTGTTTGGATAGTTGTTATCAGAAGCATTTTTTATATATACAAATTACTAAAAAAAAGACATAAGTTAATATGATAATTACAGAAAAATAGATTTTATGATATATTTTAATTTGAAGGAACAAAATTGTTAATATATTTTTTATTAACATAATTAATAATACATAAAATAATATAATTAATAATAATTAATATGTATATATATTTATAAAATATAAGATTAAATATGTTTATAAAAAAATAACAAATACATATCCTATAGACTCTCACACTTTCCTTTTTTTCTCCAAAAGCAAAAAAATTTTGCTTTTTTCAAAACCATGGTTTTAGTTTTTGGGTGGGTGTTTGGGTGATTGGGTCCCCAAACCATGGTTTGGGGTGTCACCCAAACACAGCTTAAAAGTATTTGGACTAATTTGGTTTTGGGTCTTTCTTAAAAACAAAAAAGGGCTACCCAATCAGTTCCGAGTTAATCGATCACAACCTGTGAAAAATCATGTGGGCCATCCTTGGAAGTAAAATATGGATATCCTGCTTTAAGGCGGGGGGAGCAAGCGTTCATAGGGAGAGAATCCAACCCTCCTCTCCATTCTGGAGGCTCAAATTCGTTGAACCAGCCGTGCCCTAATGATAACATGGTGCATGTTTATCATCACGTTTAAAATCACTTATAAACACGTTTTACATAAATTGAGATAACTTTTCTTATCTATTTATCTCGTATTCAGTAAATCATAATTAAAAAACTATTTATAAATCATTTCAAATAGGCCTATTGTCTCTCTTGGCCTTTGCTTTCAAAGGTGCAACCCAGCTTAGTTCCCTTTTTTTTTTGGGAAGAAAAAAGTGTTCTCACAGGCACCGAAAGCCTATTTTTGAACTATTGAGTATCTACTTTTACTTTTTAGTACAAGTTTTCAAAAAGATTGTCTGTACGAAGATAATGAAATACTTATGGGACGTTCAATTTGTATTTATTTCTATTTCTCTAGCTATCTTCGTAAAATCATGTAATACCATATCATACATGCATGTTATTGTCCTTTTTTTTTTTCCAAATAAAAGGTAGGGAGAGAGAACTACATTCACATGAAGAAAGTTTGGATTGGGCTTATAGACCAGCTCCGTTTCACCAATTTGAATGGGAGAGATTTTGGGTACGAAGGGCAAATTGCCGGCGGTGGATTTAACCATTGCTGTCCATTGGTTTTGTATTGGGTCCAGCTCCAGTTATGGTACCCTGAGGGCAAGCTTTACCCGAAGGAGATCATACACGATTCCTACTCTTTCTGCTATCCTCCCTTTGCCTGCAAATTGATCCCATTAACGGGGCTAAGGATCATTCGGTATACATTTTAGACCACCTGCTTACTCTGGATGCTGTTGAGAATACTTGCGAGACATGCATTTTTTTTTTGAAAAAAAAAAAAAAAAAAAACAGAGAGAGAGAAACCGCAGTTATTTTCCTTGGGAAATTAGAGATATCTAAGGAAAATGTTGATCCCCTAACATCTGTTACTATCATATTTCAGGAGGCTATCGTGATTTTTTTTTTTTTGACCATGAAGGCTATCGTGATTTTTTTTTTTTTGACCATGAAGGCTATCGTGATTGGAACATCATTTTCTATCATCATTTTTGCAGAGTAACGAATACACTAAGCAGCTTGCAATAATCAACTCATGATCTTGATGTTGAATTTTTATCATTTATTGATCATCCCTTGGGATGCAATAGACTTCGCGTGCGCACGTTATTTTATATGGTTGTCGAAATTTAGAGACAGCAGGATGGTGTAATGCACCTACCCCTTGCATATTTTAGGTAGGAAATGTTCGTAGTTTCGAAAGTGTTCCATTATATGGACACATAGTTTATGGTTTCTCAAGTGTTTAACCCGAGAAATTGTCTCGTTCTCCTTTGCTTTGTTCTACCCACTATGCTGACCGTGATAGGTTATCATATTACCCACAAGAGCATATTTCTGGTTTAAGCATAACAAGCCGAGGTGCCTTTTTTCCATTGGGAATGTAACCAATGTATTTGACCTGAAAGCATTCACACTCATATATCAAGGACAACAAACTGAATAAGGTTTGGCAATATGCACACATCGAAAGGTTGTGACTTTTAGCTCCTCCTGCTCAATCCTAGCATAACCGATCACCATATATGCAGAAGCTGCTCGGATGCAGAATCAACAACACGATTGTTACGATTAGAGAAAATACTGGAACAGACGCGATAGCCGGTAATCAGATATTGCGAGAAAAACTGTATATTTAACCCTACTCTTAAATTAGAGTACACCTGGAAGGACACGAATGCTCACTAGCAGATGCTTTCTTTGATGCATATATGTCAGACTAAAGATATTCCCTCACAATCAAACTACAAGATCTTCATGGTAATCAAGGCAAAATATCACCTTTTTTTGAAAGGCATTCCATTCTTGGAGAATCTCCTAAATTGTTCATAACATGCTTGTGATAAACGACATGGTTCTTACCGTTTGAAACTACCCATTTTACAGATATCTGCTTTCTGGACGCTGCTTCTTATCTTCACTTCCTAACTAGATCGCTCATCAGCCAAACCTCCCAAATCCATGCTTGCACCACTTACAAGTTACGACTATGTACAGCACCGACACGATCCAAACTGAATCATGCATTTGCAGATTGTGCTGATATTCTAGGGTGGTTATGCTCACCTTCATATGTAACAATTAGCATCGAAGGGTCTTCCAAGCACCGCTCCACGTGTTTCCTAGCAGGGCACCCTCTCATGCTGCTGCACTTGTAGTATCCTCTGCATGAAAAGGGATCATATTCAGTTTCCTTCATAATAAAGCTTGTAGTTCATGCTCTAAGATTAAAATAAAATTGTTCAATATGAAACCGGTAACCCAAGTTTCAACTTACTTCTCGTTGTTGAACTGTGCGAATGAAAGCAAAAAACCTTGCAAGAACGAGTTTATGCTGGCAATATCAAAATGCCACAAGAAAGGAGTTTTTGTATCTTCAACAAACAGGGCACAGAATAGAATTACAGATGCGAGGTATGTACTAAAATGCCTAGAAGTCGAACTATAAATTCACACCAACTAACCAAACGGTTCAGGGACCTTGAAAAAAAAAATTTATTACATCATAAATACGCCACTCACAATTCATGGTCCACTCGAATCAGTTAACCCGGAGAAAACAGAATTTAACATACCTAGGATGAGGAGAGCCTTTGATTGGCTTCTGCCCGTATTTTCTCCATGAATAATCATCAGGGGGTATATCAGCAAGCTTGTTGCTAATGGCAGGCACTTTGATTGACCTCTTCACTCTATGCTTTCTGTGGAGAAAACAAGCTATGTCAAAAACATATCAAACTCTTCCATCAAGGAACCGCCATTAATACAAGGGAGTTAATCGCAGAACTCGGGAGAAAAAGAAAACAATCAAATCGAGACACGCTTGTGGGAGGAATAAGTCTGACCTCTTCTTTGAGCAATGGCATCTAGTACTGCTCCAACATTTCACACTGCCTTCATCTCTGCCAGAACACTTTCTCTTGTGATGTGAATTCTGATCTGAAGAGTGTGGAGCTCCAATTAAATGGAAGGCACTCCCAGTCCCATCCAAGTTAGCTACGCTTCCATCTATGCTTAAGGAAGAAATGAAAGATCTAGTGGATGACATTGTGGGTGTGCAGCTAGAGCTATCAAAATTCAGATTGATTCCACTATTGTTCTTTCGAAACATCATTTCTGCTTGGTGTTTCATTTGTTGCTGTTGTAGCAATATTCTTTGCTGCTGCTGCTGAAGGAAGTGATAGTGCGGAGATGACGCTGAAGGGGTAAGGTGTAGGGGATTTTTGCCACTTGAACTCAATTCCAAAGATGGTTTCCCTAGAGACAGTGAGTTTCCAATATTTGAGCCCAACTCCTGAATTGAATTGTCAGAAGAGCTAGGTTGCAGAGACAGCAGATTTTTGGGACAATGGTTTGATTTGGAATTTGGATTGTCCAAAAGAATACTCTGAGGAAAAGGGATTTGAAGTTTTTTGAGCTTCCTGACTCTTGCATGACCCAAACCATTATTGAGCAAGGAAACAACTTTCTTGAATCTGGACACAGCCTCGCCTGTTTCCACCATTAAATTGCCATAAGGAACCTGATCCTGGCGCTGAGACAACAGACTTAGGACTCTATGGCAGCTTTCAACGGCTGCTCTGTTGGCTTCTTCAACCTCCTCCATATTAGCTTCTAGCTAAATCTAACAGTTAGAGAGATCAAGGTAAAAACGTAATTCTTCAAAGCTCAGGTGACCAGAAACTTAAGATAAGAACATCAGAAACCCAGAAAATCCCATATGTTTACAAATATAGAAGACATTTGGACCACATGCGCCAAATTATAAGACACAGGAACGAAGAATCCCATTTACGTAAGACAACGAGCCAAACGGTGGATTTTTTCAATCTAAGTCTGAAATTGTCAGCTCATGAAAGGCTAGGAAAATGAAGACCCAGCGATGAGCAGCAATTATCCACTGGGACTGCGAATAATGGGGAAAAGGAGTCTACACAAAATCTGGGAAAGTACAGAAATCGACCCGATTTCCAGTAAGAAAAATAATGAGAAAAGCATCAAAGGACGGACCTTGATGAACTTGGCACTATCAAACCCTAGATTCTTCTTCCATCGGATTGAGATTGAAAGGTGCGAAAGAGAAGACTATGCTTCGCTCTGAGAAATCACAGACACCATAAGAGTACGAAGCTTGCAATTTAAATCATATTATATTCCTAGTTTCTTCAACATGATTACATAATATTATATTTTATAGTGTAGATGCACAAATCAGAGACAGGGGAGTAGGAGCTAGGAGGGAAAATGAGAAAAGAAAGATGAGAAAAAAAGTGAAGGGGGATGGAAGAAACGGAATTTAAGGGGGGTGTTGCATCAAATAAACTATTTTATAAAACTATTTTATAAAATTATAATTTAATTTCACCCAAACAAACATTTTTTAAGCAAAGGAAGGCACCACACAAGATTCAAGAGGAACTGAAAGAAAACCGCCGTCTCTGTCACAGATTTGAAGGGGGTCCCATCCGAAGACCTTTGTTATTCTTTTTCTTCTTCCGTTTCAACTTTAATTAATCTTTTATAAGACCTACCACTTCAGCTTCATTTCCACTACTTCGCCATTGGCACTGAGGCATTAATTTCTTACACGCACTGCCCTAATCTGGACTTCTCAAGCTCCTCGGAATCTTCATGCTTGCTAATATGCTTGGGCCCACCCATCAATATCAGGCAAATTTTCAACCCGATTTGTGGCGGGTTTTTCTTAAACCATTTTTTATTACGAGTTTTGAGATCAGCTCGAGCATTTAATTTTATAACAATATAAAATCAAGCATTTAATTTCTACTAATAAGTCCCCTTTTTTCTATATTTTTTGGAATAATAACATGCAACTTTTTTCCCTCTTTGTAAAAAAATAATTATTTTCATTTTTTATTTTATTTTTAATTAACCAACAATAATTCAAATTTTAGGTTTGGGTTATTTTTTATTATACTTTTATGCAGTATGCTTGGTAAAATCAAAGAAAATAAATGAGATGCAGATCGCATCATTGAAAGTTCATGTATCGTCGGCAAAAAAAAAAAATGCATCGTTGTAATTATTTTTTCTGTAATTAAATTACATGGAAACCCGGGGTGTGGTTGAGTGGTAGGGGCTCATCCTCCCTTAATCAAGTGTCGAGGGTTTAATCCTTGCTTTGGGTATGGAAAAGCTTTAAAACCCTGGGCCAGCTGTCCCACCCATCGAGGTGCCTATAAGCCAGCGAAGGAATTAGTCACCGGGTCCGCCGGTGGATACCCTGATGTTTCATCAAAAAAAAATTACATGGAATATAGTATATAAGTTTATAAAAGAAGTTATTGAAGCATAAATTTAAAATAATGAACAGAGATCAAAATGAGTGACACTAATTTAAAATAATTAAATAGATTTTTGTACATTATGTAAAATCTAGTAAACACCCTCTTCGGTAATTAAACGGAGATTAAAATGTCTATGTTTTCATTAGTATAGTTGATTTAGAGTTGATATTAATTGAATATTTAATTATTTAAATTTTCCGGGCACGCATGGCCAGGCCTGGGGTGCAAAATCCAGTGAGGAGGGAAAGGCCAAGACAAAAGATGCAAGAGAGAGCTGTGATTAGCGTTGCTTTGAAGGATCCATCTAGTCTGCGGCGCGTAAGAAAATGTCCGCCAAACAGTGGGGTCCATGCCACAATATAGCCGTTACGACCCAATCACACGTAGACGCGTGTAAAACACCCACCAAAAATCCCGACTCGCAACCCAAGGTAGTGCTCCAGTTTGACTGCGCCACGCAGCCCTCTTGCTATCATGCGCCGTGAGAACACTGTCTCTGTCTCCCGCCACACCAATAGCATTGGGTCCCACCTCGTTGACTTTCTTGCTTCTAAGTCGCTAATATTGTGCCTGATCACCTCTCAAGTCCCAAGCGTGCATCTTGCAAGGTGTGATAATCCATTTGGATGGGGCAAAAAAGTTTAGAAGATCAAAAAAATGGAAGGAAAAATGAATAAAGGAGAGAAGAGGAGATTATGTTATTTCTCTTTCTTTTTTTTTTTTGTTTGGACGGACAAGATAAAAATACAGGGGGGGAAAACGAAATGTTGTGTTAACAATAATGCTCTCATATTATAATATACTGTGGCTCATTTTATTATTTCAATCAAAAAAAATTCAAGACAAATTATATTAAAATTGACGCATCAAAAATTTTCAAACTCTATATAAGATTTATTTTGTAATGTAATTTATACTATAAAATGAGCCTTACATTTAGAATTATATGAGTATAAAGATTCTTAAAAGCATGGCTAGTGGAACCAATATAATTTTAATACATCCTTACTTTTTTTTTTAGGTTGCCCACCCAGTTTCAGTGGAGCTTTGCTCCGACTACATCTAGATCCGACCTGGGTCGCGCACCTGGCTGTGGTGGGTGAGTCTCCCAACGGAGATTTCTACATACGCAGAGGCTCGAACTCGAGACCTCGCTTAAGCGGTACCAAGCTGCTTACCACTTGGACCAACCCCCATTGGTTTAATACATCCTTACTTGATGCTGCAATTTGGTAACTTAAAATTTGAGATGGATTTTAAAATTTTATAAAATGTATCGCTAATTTGCCGTGACAGCTCTTCTTCGTTATCCTGCTAATTGATAGTTAACATTATTATATTAGGATTAGATAATGTTAAGGTGATTAGAATAATTCATTTGAAGATATTTTCTGCATCCAGGTGTATTTAAATGGCCATGATCCTCTCTACTAGCGCAAATGCGTCCCGAAATACTTTATTACACATTAATGCTTTTCATTCTAATTTTACAAAATTCCATGTATAAGAGTTAAATACTGAAAAATAAAAAATATGAAATCTGTACGCGAAAGTCTCGCAGAGCACTAAACATGTGGCTGTGATTCTGATTTTTTGCTATAATGAAAAAAAAAATTGAGGTGTGATGTTTTAAAAAAAAAAAAAAGTGGATAAGATGGATTCCTACGTGAAGACCACGTAGAAGAAGATACACAGGGCAGTGACTAGCAGCCAAATTTAAAAAGTACGTATTTGTTGAAGTTTTAGTAATTAAAAATTTTAAAAGAGAGATAAGGTTCGTGTCATGAACCAAGGATTACAATATATCACGAACCACTCAAAACAAAATTAAATAAAACCGAGGGGTTAGGTTATGGCATGCCGTTACTTGTATTGTTTGTGAAATATTAGTAGCGGCTGGATCTTCATAATTAGCAATGCCTGTTTCGTTTGGTAGTACTAGTGTCGCTCTCACTTGATATAAAATATCAGACACGGAAGCCTGATTACTGAATTCCATTTCTTAATACCCATAAAGCTTATTTTAATATCTTCAGTATCTTGATAACTACCTCTTACTCAAGCGTACGTCATCCCATTTAAACTTGATACGTTTTTTCGGGGATAATAAACAATTAAACATGTAGTCCCTCCTGTTTTGTTTATGAGTATTTGGATTTTGGAGGATAAGTGCTGTAGTTTTTTTTTTATAAGTAAATATTATATTGATAATAATGAATTGTTTATTTATAAAGTTTAATAATATAGAAAGGCAAGAGTGCAAACCAGGTATTAAATTCTCTAGATATTATCAAATGAATTCATATTTTGGGCTTCAAGTCAAGTGAAAAAGAAGAAGAAGAAGAACTGATTAAATTGTGATGGGAGCAGTAATATTCAATAATAGGCTTCAGTCACATAATCGTTTTTTATAAGCTTTTCCTGAGATGGTATATTTCACGCTGAAGATTCCTTTTGCGATGAATTTGTAATAAAACGTTCATTCATCAAAACTGCATTATTGCGAACTGAAAAATCATACTAATCTTCTCATCGTTAATATAAGACCTAATTAACTAGTTTGAAAAAATTAAAAAAACTAGTTAAGTTAGTTATTTGTTATAAATAAGTGTTATCTTTTGTAGAATACCGCTAATCATACATATTAGCTAAAATTACCATTTAATAAAAATTTTAACACCTGCAACTACTAGCAGGGCTGCTATGAAAAAAATGAATAAATATAAAAGACAAAATGAATTGGGTTTTTATATTTATAACAAAATTGAAAGCCAAACAAACTCTTATAATAATGAACGGAGGTAGTATATCGAAAATAGTTAGGCTTTTAATATCCCAAAACTTGTATGTGAAATAGATTCTCTGATCATAATTAAGGAAAATGCCTAATAATACTACTTCTGGTTCTAATTATAAGATCTTGTTTATAGTTTACAAATGAGATTTTATAATTAGGACTAGAAGAGGAGGAATTACTTACCAACAGTTTGCCTCACAAAACGGTTTCTTTGGGGCCTCAAAAAGTTCAAACCAAACGTACCTGTAAGACGCATCAAGAATTACAATGTTATTTCCCTTTCGTGGGGAAACAAATCGACCACGCATCGCACACCCCACTTTTGTCACATTGCAGATCTGAGCCACTCGAAAAAGGGCAACCGACATTTGAGAGCACCGAAGAACAGTGAGAAGCACCGAAGTAATACTATAAACTTAATTCCCTTTCCATATAAATGCACGGTGAAAGTAAGAAATCACCGTGGTTTCCATTTGCTTCGGCTGAATAATTTTACTGTTTAGTTTTTTAAATACACCATACGTAGATCTTTATACAGAACCAAAAGCAAACTTTAGGTAAAGCTTCTGAGAAAGAAAGATTGGAAAAGTCAGATCATCAGTTCAACGAGTTCATTGTTTTTCTTCGTGTTCTGGCACACGTTAGCGAGATACACGTTCAATCACGAATCTACTGCTGAACGCGCGAGCTTGTTCCATAGACTATGTAGGTGGCAGAGCCACACACGCACACATTTAGATATTCTATACTTAATTTTAATTTCGCAGAGGCCAAAAGAGGCATATTCTTAATCCTCACCCTTCTCAAAATCAATACGAGCATCTCTCAGATTCCATATATGAAACCGAGTCATTATGACCCCTCGCTCCCCACCCTCCATTTCCTCTTTTCCTTTTTTCCGAGCATATCTTGCTCGTCTCTTGATTCTCTATTCCCTCAGGTTCGATAATTTATGCTTCTTGTTTCAGGATTCACAGGTCACGAAAGTGAGAGTCCACAAGCCCGGAGAATACCCTTCGCTCCTTGTAGTTCAAAGAGAATATAATATAGCAGCAAATAGTATAGAGAGTTCGCATAGGGACCAGGATCCCACTGAAGTTGGAACAAACCACAATAATCTAAAAGCAAAACAATGCACTTTGTCCTCCTGGCACATTACCCACCGAAATAACATTCTGTTCGTCTGTTTTGCTTTTATGTCATTGCAGAATATTTTTTTTTTCCAAGCCCCTTTGTTTCTTTACCATCTTTCATGGTCATGGCGGAGGGAAAAGGGTACAATTTTGCAAGCTTTTTTCATGGCACATGGATTTACCTTCACGACGCTTTAACTTTTTAATGGACCAATAAAGGAGGCAAAAGCAGCCTGGGCAACCTCGGGATCTGCTCATCAAACAGGTTTAGCACACTGTCCAACTCACGTACGTCCATGATTAGAACCTTAAATTATGGTTAAGATAACTGTTTTCATTTTGTAGGGTTCCCTGACCTAGTGACCTTACCGTTGAATCCATGCCGACGACAATTCATCGATGTTCACTGCATTAATTGCCTTTCACGTAGAACTGCCGTGCGTGCTATTCGGAAAGTGTCATTGATTCTGAAGCCGCGCCTCTCCCGGGGGCTCCCCGTTGCGTCGCTTTCATTGCCAACAAAATTCAATCATATTTACGATGCTAATTTTTCAACGCGGTTGCAACGTCGAGTGTTCATTTCATGTGCCGTGAAGTGGACAGATTGGCGTGTGCGTGATGTTCAGGTTCAAAAACTCGCTCGTGCGTGTACATATAAATGTAGATGTGCTTGTTAATTACTCGTCCATGGGTTCTTTTTTTTTTTTTTGGTGCCAACTACTCGTCCATGGGTTCTACTTCGAAATAGATTGTAATCCTGGAGGCTTATTGTTTATGGTGTGTCTGTTTCTGGTCAAGCCCACAAGGAATTGGATGCCTTTCCGGATTAGTTTGGAGGAGGTGGAACTTGGTAGCCCAAAAGAAAAGTTAGGTTAAAGACCTAGTTAGGAATCTCAAAAAGGCCTGCATTTGGAGAATCCAAAAAATGCTAGGAAAAAATATCTTAAAAGGTGAATTCTCCCTTGTACTTTTGACTGGGGTTCAGGGGTGCGGTATTACGCGCCTGATTCGCGCAATGCCATCTCGTTTCATTGATCCCGGGGGCCACAATTTGCTTTCATTGTCGTACTACCTCCTGTCTTAATTATAAGATCCTGTGATCTTATAATTAAAACTGGAGGTAGTATGCCCTGGGAGAAAAAATTTAGAACCGTTAAACTTCTCACAGCCACCAATGAGGATCCTCAGTCTAGTGAAAATATCCTCTGGTGTCCTAACACCAAGAAATAAATCGGCACCACTAACAATGGACAACTTGTCATCGATCCTCTCTTTCCAAGACTGAAAAGAATATGAAGATGTTATAATGCATCAGCAAATTATAGTGCCACTGGGTTAATTCCTTCGTTGCTGGAGATTCCCCGGGAGAGCATCATTCTTATTTTATTGTTATGGCACATATGAATTAACTGCTCTAATAAGATGATCGCAACAACCCAGATTTAATTGGGTTTTATAGTAGTATTGGTTAATTAAGTAGCTTAAAGGGTAGGTGTTACAATGAATAGAACTTAACAAGTCCTCGAACAGATGCCATTCCCGCACACGAGCACACAACTCGGACCCAAGCAGCTGCAGACGTCATACGGATCGAGATGCTTGAAAGAAGATAAATCCATGGAAAAACACTTCAACTGTTCAATATATATCATTCAAGGACATCACGATACTTGGTAGATGTGGCTCAGGTTTTTGGACTAGTTTTTGAAAGTGATTTTATGGATTATAAAATAAATAGAAACGTTTTATCTTAATTTGTATGAAAATATTTTTTCTAAGTACTTTAAGACTTGTCAAACTCCCCCGTCCAAAACAAACGTGACTTCTAACCTGTATGGCTTTTACTTAGACCAACAGCGGCTTCTGAATTAGCGTGTATTTGGATTGGAGTTGAAACCAACAAACATGCCTTAAACAATGTGAAAAGTCGGCTAGTGGGTTGCTTTAACATTTATATTTGTTTGGATTAACTTTTTTTTCTAATGAGTGTTTGCAGCAAAAAAAAAGAAGCCCGGCACTGCCAAAGTCGAAAATCTGGGCTTATTGAGTTTCTACCGTGGGAAGAGAAATAAATAAGGATGAAAAGAAAGAGAATGACATTTAAATAGGTCCTACATTGACTTAATAATTTGATTTTTTTTTGCTAGTAATAATTTTCTAATGCTTATAAATTTTTTTAGGAAAAATATTCAGGTCAAGTTGTTTATATCTATTATGTCAAGTTCTCCAATCACATATAGTCATATGTTTTATTTTTTTATGTGATTTTATAATTAAACACCATTAAACGCAAGTGTTTTAAAAATAGAACATACGACTATGTAAAATTGGAGAACTTAACATAATAATACAAGGAACTTCACATGAGTATTGTTCTTTTTTTTTTTAATAATACATCAAGTCTTTTTGTTTTCATAATTTTATTTTAATTTATTGTTTGTCTTAAATTTGTTAATTTATATATATGAGATATATGTTATAAAATTCATGTTTTTTTTCCTAGTTATTTTCTATGTAAAGTTACTTTTTTATTACTCATCTAAACAAATTTTAATTTATTAAACTGTTTTTTAATAAAAAAATAATCTAAATATAAATAACGTTAAACTAACTAATTTTTATTCTAATTGAGTATTTGAAAAGAAAGATAAAATAAAAATCAATTTTACCGTTGCTAATCTGAATACACTCTTGCACTCTCTGCTTTGTCGGTTGGAGCCGTCGGGTAATGCCCATCACGTGTACGTGGCCGAACTAGCGCTAGCTCCACTCGATTTCGACCGGAAGAGGGGGAAAAAATAAAAGGTCCGGCCCATCATTTGTGCATTCATAATCCTCTTTGGGCTCAACAGTTTAGACAATGGAAGAAAAGAGAAAAAAGATGAAATTTTAATGAGTTTGGCTTAAAAAATTAGAGAAGTAAAAATTTAAAAATTAAAAAAAATATGAAACAAAAAAATAATAAAATTTAATGAAAAATTTTTAACCTCATTTTTTATTTTTTTAAATTGATCTCGTTAAAAAATTTTATCCCTTCTCCTCCCCTTCATGTTTCTCCTTTTTTTTGGTAACCCCTTCATTTTTGTCATAGGAAAAGGACTTTTTAATGTGTTAGTGGGCCGGGGCGGTCCTCTAATGGAGCCCAACACAGTAGAGACGAGAGTCGTAGCATCCGACTTTGCGTTTTGACTTGGGAAACAATGCCGAGTGCCATCATTCTCATCGGATCGTTTTCTCTGGCGGCACTGCGTGGCATGATTTTCAAAGTTATGGAACCCACCATGTCTTGGGGATTAAATAAGTCAAGAAAAAAAGCATTGGTATGCATATCCAAATAGCGGCAAGTGATAGGGGAAGAAGAAGAAGAAGCAAAATTCAGAGGTGCGTTGTTGAAATGAGATCCCCGGGAAGAGAGGTCGAAGAAGAAGAAGAAGAAGCAGCGAGTAAAGGGACGTGGAAGCACGCAGCTTTCCATATAGCGACGACCATTGCGACACCTGCGGCTTATGCTCCTCTGCCCTTTGCTCTCGCTTCCCTTGCTTGGCCCCTCGGTTAGTTCCTCTTCCTCTTCCGCTTCCGCCGTTTACTTAACTAACAGCCTCCTATTAGGCGCTTCTAAAGGCAAAAAACAACTTACTATAGTTTATTTGGTTTAATTTTTAAATTTTGTACAAAACGTAAAAACCATCTTAATTTCATCGACGGAGGGATAAAAAAAATAAAAAAATAAAAACAAAACAAGATGCACAAGTTATAGAAATCTCTATGCTCTATCTCATATCAGCTCGAAGTTTGTATTAAAAGAGAAAGACTTATGATAGCAACTACATGGATGATAAGTCCTTTTTTTTAATAACTATTCCCATCAATCAACATACTAATATATCATGACGTTATTAAACTCTACTCAAGCCAAATTTTAAGATATACTGTTATATTAATGCATATCCTAAATTATAAAATTATAAAATTTATAAGAAGCTGCGTTTTTACAAGTCATGATCAATATAATTATTTTCTAAATTCAATAAACAATTTTCTTCTTCTTTTATTTATTTTTAGATAAGGTGGCTCTTAAGTCTTTTTGATAGAAAGCTCGGTTTTTCAAAAGGTCCAATTTTTTTAGCTGTATTCTCAAAATTTATGTAAAATAATCTAAAGCGATCTAATGGTAGGCGAACTCTCATCACATCGAAACCAAGTGAATACTTTACCTTGACTAATGATATTGGCCTTTCATGTTTTCTTGCCTAACGTTCTAAACAAATTGTCAATCATTATCTAGGTGCTTTTTGTTGATTTTAGGTGTCACTAGCCTGGTGCTTGCAACACTAGCCACCTGGTACTCCAGTATATTGATCGCTTCTTTATGGAAATGGAATGGGGAGAAGCACCTTACCTACAGAAATCTTGCACATAGTATTTTTGGTTGGTCATCTTGGCTTTATATTTACATTCGCTGCTGGTGATGCCCTTCGTGATAATACTCTTAAATTACTGATTTTTGAAGGTTCCTGGGGGTACTGGTTTATTGCCTTTTTCCAGCAGGTAGCTTCTCTGGGAAACAACATTGCCATTCAAATTGCTGCTGGTAGCAGCCTTAAGGTCGGTGATGAATCTTGTATAATGTTTTGTAAAATGCTGCCTGTTTAAATGGTTTTATGCTTCTGGAATTGTATTTCATGGATGTATGTATATTGTGCAGGCAGTTTACAAACACTATCACGAGGCTGGCACATTGACTCTGCAGCATTTTATTGTGTTCTTTGGAGTGTTTGAACTTGTCCTCTCCCAGCTCCCTGACATTCACTCGCTCAGATGGGTTAATGCATTGTGCACTTTCAGCACAATTGGCTTTGCTGCTACAACAATTGGTGTCACTATTTATAATGGTAAGTTAAGCTCGTGGGTGGTGAAAATTTTCTGTTCTTTTCCTGTCATAATTTCAAGACAATGACATAGTTAGCTTTCTCGATCTCAACGTCTGTCAGGGAAGAAAAGTGACAGAAAATCAGTAAGTTACAGTTTGCAAGGTAGTTCTGCCTCCAAGTTCTTCAAGGCCATCAATGCCCTTGGGGTCATTGCCTTTTCATTCGGAGATGCAATGCTTCCAGAAATACAGGTATCTATTAATTCTTCTCGTCTTCCTCTATTGGTTTGCCAGGGTCACTTTCTTAAATTGTTCAAATTTTAATCTTTCATGATCAAATTATAAAAGAGCTATCAATAACAACCTATCCCTTTCCAGAATACGGTGAGAGAACCAGCAAAGAAGAACATGTACAAAGGTATATCAGCAGCATATAGTGTCATTATTTTGAGTTACTGGCAGCTGGCCTTCTTTGGATATTGGGCTTTTGGATCAGCAGTTCAGCCTTACATCTTAGCTTCGCTGTCTAAACCAGAATGGACTGTCATTATGGCTAACTTATTTGCAGCAATTCAAATATCAGGATGCTTTCAGGTACACCGTCCTCGGCCAACGGTCCCTTTGTGCATAAATCTTCAACGGTTCAAAAGACTCTTCTAATGGGGTTCCCTCGTTTTTATGTCAGATATACTGCAGGCCAACATATGCCTATTTTGAGGAAAGAGTGGTGTCCAGTAATAAATCTACAGACCATTTCTCCATAAGAAGTCACCTTGTGAGGCTTTGTTTTACTTCTATATACATGGTCCTTGTGACTCTGATTGCCGCAGCTATGCCCTTTTTTGGGGATTTTGTGTCAATATGTGGGGCAATTGGGTTCACTCCTCTAGACTTTGTCTTCCCTGCTTTAGCCTACCTCAAGGCAGGAAATATGCCGAAGAACACCAACATTAGGCTTATGATGCGGCTTCTGAATCTTTTTATAGCCATCTATTTCTCCGTTGTGGCCGTCTTGGGTTGCATAGGAGCTGTCAGATTTATAGTGGAAGATGTCAACACCTACAAGTTTTTCCATGATATGTGAAAGGCCTTCCCCTTCTTCCTGTGTTGATATAATTATTTTTCCGCAGTCGAAGCCTCTGAAATCTTGGAATCCTATGGCGCCTTTAATGCGTTCGATTGCTCTCAATCTCATACGATTGTTTGAGTCGTCAATGGAAGTTGAAATCAAATTATGCAAGCAAACAAAAAATCTACACAGCAGTTAACAGAAAAAGAATGTTATTTGTATCGAAACAATTGTTTAAGAATTTTATTTCTTCAGACAAACAGACTGATAGTTCTGCCGATATAAATAGCTTATAACATGTTTTATAAAAGTTAAGATAAAATTTCTACGTATTTTGTACATTATTATTAAAAAACTGTTTAAGCTTTTATTTTAAATTTTATTATACTTAATTTTTTGCCCAGCAAATGGAAAAGGCTCAACCAAAAAAAAAAAAACCCCTTTTCTTCGCTGTAATAAATTTAGGGAACTATCCCGCCACGTGGAATCATGTCCCGCTGAGACAGAGACCCGGTGGGAACCACTCCACTTCTCTTGATTTGACCCGGTTCGACGACGATTCGCTAAACGACAATCACTGCGCATTTCATTCTTTGAGTCACATGAAACGGCGTCGTTCATGCCCTCTCAAGTTTCACAGTTGGCAACTGAAGTCAGTTAAATCAGAGCTTCCCCGAAGCCAAGCGCCTTAGCTCCTTCATTTTCTTCTTCCCCTCGCTCTGAAATGGATGTAACTTCTCCTTGTTAGGGTTCCAATCCGTCTCTGCTAGATTGATTAATTGATTTTCAAGCTTTAGACTTTGGTTTCGAATTTCATTCTCTAAATGTCTTCCACATCGATGCCGAATTACAGCTCGCTTCCCTCAACCTCCAATACCCCTGGTTCTTACCTTGGCCCACGCGTCAGGACAACAGCTCAATCCGTTTACGCCACTCGCCGCCCATGGGAGGAGGTCTTCGCTCTTTATTCCTTCAATCGCCCGTTCACCTTTGGAGAAGCCACCATGCGCATAAAGCGCAACCTCAGTCACTTCCGCGTCAATTACGTTCTTATTGTTCTCGTAATTCTCTTCCTTAGTCTTCTCTGGCACCCGATATCGTTGATTGTCTTCTTGGTGGTGTTCGTCGCCTGGTTCTTCCTCTATTTCTTCCGGGACGAGCCGGTGATGGTGTTCAATCGCCAAATTGACGACCGGGTTATGCTGGTTGCGCTTGGGTTGGTGACCATTGTGGCCTTGATTCTCACCGGCGTCTGGTTGAATGTCTTGGTTTCAATTTTGATTGGGCTCGCAGTTGTCGGACTGCACGCGGCGTTCAGGAGTACGGAAGATTTGTATGTGGATGAGCAAGATGCCTCCGATGGAGGGCTACTCTCAGTTGTAGCTAGCCCCCCAAGACGAACAGGGTACCCCAAGGTTTAGGTTTTTTCTTTTGTCAGTTTTGGGTTCAATGGATTGTGGAGTTTCACGATTTAAATAAGGTAAAGTGTTGTGCATTCCTTCTAGCGCGAGTGATAAAAATTTGCTATAGTTGTTTTCCATATACTTGTCTGGATAGGGTAGTCATTTTGCAGTTTGAGTTCTTATTCAATGTATGCCCTGGTTTGAGAGGCTTGTTTTTGTGATAGAATCAATCCTCTCTTCTTTGTATTTCCCATTCATTTGGGGCGTCTCAAATTCTTTTTCCTCGCTTGTATTGGAGATGGGTTTGGGTATTTGCCTTTTTATTTTGAGCAAAGTTAGATAGGTCCATAGTTCTTTGAAGCGTCAATTATTCTGGTTCTTAATGGTATGGGTGTCTACTTCATTATCATGCATATCCAGTGCTTTTGTTTCCCCAAAGTATGGAAGAACATGTTCCACCCTGGCGTGACCTATAATTTCTGGAATGCTTTATGTGGGCAGAGCATGTGAGTTTTGGGTGGCCCTATTTGGAAATGAGAAGCAGTTGAAGGAAGCAAAGGAAGAAATGAGAATAGCTGCTTTCAGAAAGGCTACCAAAAGCCGATGCTTTTTCATTTTGGTTCTACAGTGGAATCTCAGGGCAAGCACCTTCTGAGACTCATATTCTCCTCCTTGTTACTGCCATACAAAGACTTGATTTTATATGTCTTGTACTGTTTTGTGATAAAAAGGAAAACAAGAAAATTTGTTGGCACTGAGGTTTCCAATATGTTCTTAACAGTTCCTGCGCCTCTACTAACTTTCCCTGATTAGAATTTTCACTCCTTTCAAAATATATGATTTGTTTGAAATTTTAAAATATAATTATTACTTATTTTCAATAATATCTGTATTAGATGAGCGTTAAATAGGGGTAGTGTCGATTTAAAATAGTGTGACATTAAAGCGAGAAAAAAAGAAAAAAAATTTACATAATACTGTAGGTTTTAATATAATATCTTGTTTAATTTTTATTTCGGTTATAAATATTAAGTCCTAATTTATTTTATTTTTCATATTTATTCATTTTTTTAAAGATAGTTTTTGTAATAATAATAGTTTTAGCCAATAAATTTGATTAGCAAGGGTATTTTAGAAAAAAATAATATTTATTTATTACAAATAACTAATGTAATTAATTTTTTTAATCTATTCAAATTGATTACTAACTCTTATTCTTATATTTAGAATAAAAGATATTATATAAATTTTGCTCTCCGGTATGATGATGACAAGGAATAAGAGACGGAGGAAGCATATAAATTCTCACATGCCAAAAGGTTTTTATTATGAAAGTTTATTCCCCTTAAAACCTTCCCCCGCCCACGTGCTTCTGCTTAAGAAAAATGTTGTCAGGAACTAAGGAAGCCATTCCTTCTACTTCTCTGGGCTCACCGGGGAACGAACCTTCCGTTACAAACTTGCAATGGGTTCAATCACGAACGAACCCTCACCACTTTACAGATGCATAACTTGGAAGCTGTAATAATTGGAGATCTTGCTTTACAACATACTCGACACAATTCTTTAAAATCCAAGAAATCATCTGTTGCAGTCAAGTATGGATCCTGTATCTATGACGCGGATAGATCTAAGAAATATAGCTTGCTGTCAAGTGTTCAATCGTCAAATAGTTGGAAGAAATAGCGAGCGAATAAAAATGAAACCAAACTGTTGAAAAATCAGAGTTCGGGTATACCATGCTACGCTATGTTAAGACAGAAAATGTGTCCATAACTTTAGTGCCTATAGTATACACCACAACAGTGCCGCTATTGGCAACTTGGCGACAGCATATTTGGAGGCAAGGAAGAGTTGTATGCGCTTAGTTTAAATACAGAGATGGAGACACAGTGGGAGAAGCAGATCAAACGTGTGGAAACTTGCGCGTATATGCTAGAACCATTACAAAATCCTTGGCCGAGGACCCAATTGTTGCGGGAATTCGCTGTGTCGTAGATGCTGTCTGCAGCCACAAGTCAACCAAACTACATAGTTGTAGCGTAGGGACCACTGGTTGCCCCATGCATTTAATCTCAACCTGCAAAACAAAGTAATGAGCAAACATGGAACTTGTGAACTAGCATCATTTGTTTGCTTAGACATTAATAACAAGCAAGGAATTTCCGCCCGTCAGCAGCGCCAAAAACCATAGAAGGGCAATTAATTTGGGTCATTGCCATGAATTTTGGCCTATCAAGAATTGAAGCATTTCAGATGCAGTTCAGCTGCTCTTCCATTTAAAAACCTGCATTTCAAATGAGCACCCCATGGCCTAGAGCCTTATCTCTCACTTCTTTCAAACGAGATAAATTATAAATATGTACCATAACTTGGCTGTAGGCACTTGAGATGGTAAGCGAACCAAAATTAACATTGAGAAAGTACGGACCTCAAAGGACAGTTATGATGAATGAATAGGAAGATACTTCTATGAACTGTAAGTGATATGGATGTGAGGATATTTATAACTTACGAGGACATGGTTTTTAGTAATGAAACATGTAATGAACTGAGGAGGTAGGCAGAAAAACTTAAATGACATTTGGATTGTGAATAATAAATGGAAGCAGACAATATTAAACACCATTGGAGGCAAAAAATATTGTAAAGTATGCATGACAAGAACCAAACATAACGCTAAACTTCCAGGGTTGTTATTCCTAAGTTAAAGCAAAATCGTTTTAGATAAGTAAGAGTGAGAGTCACCTCCGTTTCACTGCTCAGCTCTAGCTTCTTCATTAAGTATTTTTGGATAAATGACACAGGTAAACTTCCATCCCTGTGGCAAACAAGAGAACATCAGATATCATAACAGCTAAACACCATACTCCAGTTTAGTTAAATTATGTCTCAAGAACTGTTACTGTTGGCAAATATACAGCAAACACATATCTTGCACAGACCCTCATCATCTATTACTAATCTAAAACCATTAAGTTAATCCATGTGTTCCATAACAACTAACAGCTGGGCATGTATATATCTTTGTTCATGTAAACTTCACCCACAGACACGTGTAGAACTGATTGACAATGCTAAGTAGAGAATCAGAATCACAGCACAAATCCTTATCAAAGATATGAGCTTCAATGAATTATTCCTTTGAAATGTGCTCGACATTCATGATCAAGACAACTGACTTAAACTGCAAAAGTCATATGCGGGCAGAGTCACAGATTCAGCTTCTTCAGGTACTTTTATTTTTTGGGTGAATGCATTAGACTGCAAGAGCACTTTATTTGAAAAGTGGGAAGGATAATGAAATGAAACTTTAGATGATATTCATATAAATACTTCACATTCCTTGACCATGAAAATTTCGTAAGAATAAAAAAAATTCTGTAAAGGTCATATACTACAATTATTGATCGGGGGAAAAGGCTGATCTATAATATTTTGGAATTCTTGAAAGCATACATGCACTTTGTTTAAAATCTACACCGGAGGAAAGTAGATCTATGGGGACTAGTCGTATAATGAAGAATATGGTAGGGAACGTTCTCCGTAACAGGGGATGAAAGTTATATGACAAGGGTAGTTAAAGGTTACAATTACACAAACAAACAAGAGAGAGATGCCCTTGCCTAAGACACGCCCCATTACAAGTGACACAGATTGAATAATGTCTGTGTGTTCAGGAGAATAAATGCAGATTAAAACTAACATTGAAGATGAAAATTTTTAGGAAAAATTGTAGATGACTACATCAAGCTACTTTTCTTCATATATTGCTAGTTGCATAATTAATCTTAAAATATACAATAGAAGAGCTCCAATTAAAGTCCAGTAGAATTTTCATCCAACCTCCTAATTCCTACACCAACCTGTTCCAACATCTTTCCAGGTCATCATTAAATGTTTTTCATCAGATAGGAACATACAAATTTGGACATTACTCCAGGAAATTTGTTATCCTTGTTACAGTTGATGGAATAATGAAGAAGCACAGCTAGTTAAATCAAAGTAATTACCTCCTTTTCTGCAATTCAACATTTTACTTGAAAATTACTTTATGGAAATACACTTAACACAAGTTTATATCTTTATCAACAAAGTTAAAAAAATCAAATACTTACTACTTAATAATGTGCAACATCATACATCTTATCAGTATTTTTCTTTTATTACTTTTTAAAACATGGAATAAATTAAACTAGAACATTGAGACGCAGGTGTATTGAGTCTAAAAGGAACTCACTTTATTCTTAAATAACTTGCAGGAATTTGGGGCATGGGTGCGTCTCCTTCCCTGAACATTAGATTTGAATTAGTGCATGAAAAACATATGCAAAAGAAAAATAAAAGGATTTATATAACATTTATAATATGCATCAAATTTTTGGTCATAAGATATTAGGTAAAGTTTAAAAGCTATGTTTTCTTACTGATCTTCAGAAGCTACTAAGGCGAACCAAAGTGGACCAGTTCTCCTTTTGAATGTAGCACTGTTTGCATCCAGAACAGCTTGAGGTGATATGCCTGGTTCTCCGAAAAGAGGCTCCCTTTTACGACGAACTTTGCGTGATTTATTAGGCTTTGCTGTATTCAAAGAGATAGGATCAGTGTCGCCTTTTTCGTTCTCAACTTTTGCTTTGCGCTTATTCTCTTTATTTTTGGATTTTGGCACTTGAGAGTCATTTTCATTTATTTGTACAGGTTCTAGTTTAGCATCAGACCCCTGCACACTAGACTTGAAAGATTTACTCCTACTTGCCACTTCTACTAAACAATTCAAAGGTTTCCAAAGATCCAATTTTGTTTCCCATGGTTCAGCTCCACTATCTGCCTCTTTGGTGCGTAAGGATGGGTTAGATTCAAGAGGGGACAAACTCTGCACGAAATAGAAAACAAAAATAATATAATTATATTGATAGATACCATCAGGTAAAAAAAAATGGACCAAGCCAATAGTAATATAAACAAGGGAAACAGACACGTATGTGACGGGCCAAACAAGAAAAACCTTATTGTCTCTCCCACCTGTCTGGTATTCTGAGTAAACTTGTTTGAAGTGTCTGGCGAGCTTGAACTCTCCGTATGATCTTCTACTGATTCCTCCTTTTTTACAGGCTTTTCAATGGCAAAACAAGGGGCTCGCAGACCGCTGGCCTTTCTAGTAGGTTTTGTTCTTCTCCCAGTCATGGTTACCTGTGTTGATACTCTGGGAGTGCTGACAACCAAAGATGAAAGTGATCTCTCCTTTCTTCTGGCTGGTATTGTTATAGAGGGAACAGCCTCAGGTGTTTTTTCCTTTCTTCTCTTCAAGGGGAAAATTTTAGCTCTTAAATCTTGTAAATTGTGGTCTGGCCTGGTAATCAAAAGGACTAGAAGTGAGCATGCAACAGTTCATAGGTTCACACCTATTTAATTAACCGTGCACCTTCTGTTATTTATTGTGTTTTAGCTGTGGGTTTTATTGCAGAAGGTTTATAAGTGGTTAATCCAAAACAATCTGTCCAAATCTATAATTACAGCAGGATCCGTTTAAAATAGAAATTTTGAAAATCTCTGATGAGATATAATTACAAGTACAAGATGGACATAAAAGTATCCAGCTTCATCAATGATTCATATAACTTAAACAAATACAGAATGCTAATGCATTTAATTTGGAAAAAAATTCTATTTTTATGCTAATCCTCCTTATTCGGTGCAACAATTAATTTTTCAAGTGAAAATTAAGTGGTGATTAGGTTGCAACTAATTACACATCATGTACATCCTTAATTTTCTATACCAGATACCATAAATAAGAAATGTCAAACAGGTAAGCTCTATAAAAGAAGCTACTAGCAATGCATGTGTAAAGAGGGCTGTAGCCAGCTAAATTATTAAAGAAAACGACACTGAATGAAAGTTACAGTCATGGAAATTTTCTTATGTGCAAGTTCACATGTACGTTATTATGGGAAGTTCCTCATATGCAGAAACTGGATTCTTGTGCAGTAAATTTTCATAAATTTAACATAATTCATGTAATCTTATCATGATAGCATCATCATTACATTGACAGCTCTCCTTGTATGTTGATGAACCATTACAATATAGCGACACCTGGTTGTTTAGCAACACCTTGTTCAACAACTTACGCCCATGTTGAAGTAAGAGAAGGGTAGTGCATTGTAATTTACATTAAGGAGTACAAGAGAGAAAAAGGGTAAAGGGAAGCTCAGGAGTCTGTCAAAGTCAGGTGGCTGACCTTAATTTCTCAAGGGGGACGCAACCCAGATCAATGTTGCAGATTGGACAATGTTCTAATTCCTCATCTGCAATTTTATCATAGATGCATTTCCTGCAAACTGAATGAAGTTATACAATATCAGAAATTTTTAGTGAGTTAAGAAATATCAAGAGAAATATAAGTTTGACATATCACATGACAAAGCTGTTAAATAAATATTTTTGCAACGTCCGTAAGAAAACCTTTGGGGCACAGTTACTTCATAAAGTCCTCACGACATTAAGCAAGAAATAAGGCATTAAAATGTGAGTAAATTGACTCCTTGGATTGGACGAAGTTTGCCCGCAAAAATCACACTAGAAAAGTAGAAAAAGAAAGAAAACTCCAGACAGTGGAAGATTAGTTAAACTGCACTGCAAAAATGCCATCTCCCAGTCGATACGCACAGCCGCCTCTCTTTACATTTTACAACTTCGCCAATGAAGAGGCTTCTCGGGAAGTTGAACACAAAAGATAACAACCTACCCCATCAATGAATTTTAAATGATGAGTAGCGAACACCTGGAGGTCTATTCTCTAATGGCCAAGATGTGGATGGAAATTGCATACTATGTTCGCTGCCCCCACACGTCTGCCTAAGCTAAAATCCAAGCTATCAAGTATGAACACGAAACACTTCAAATGCAAAACTGCCGCAGCTAAAATCCAAGTTTTCAAGTATGAACACGAAACTCTTCAAGTGTCAAAGGTTCAAACATCTTTACACCAATGACAGTAATGGAACAGCGTCATTGGACATTAATTTAAACCACTGGGCTTCTTCTACCATTCATGTCTTTACAGACAAGACATTGGTGAATGGAGGGAAAGAAAAAGGCGTACAGAGGTATTAAATTACCAAACACCCGCATCTGATTGCCGACAACTTCCCATATCGGGAAGAGAAAAAACAAGGACAACCAAGGGCGCGAAGACTACAAGATGCCGGAAAGATTCAAAATTTGAGAAATTAATCTCTAATTGATGACAAACGAACAGGATTGGCAGGGATAAGGCGAAAATTGGAATACTCACACGTATGAAGACATTCAGATATGGTGGTGGCGTCTCTGAACAACTTGTTGCAGAGTGGGCAAGTCATGCATGCTACAAAAGTTTCCCTCTTCACTTTTACCACCTGATTCGCCATCGTTTTGTTATCAGCCCAATCAGTCCCCTCTCGTCTACGTATCATCCACCCAGTGCATGCTAATGGTAAGCGCGTACACAGCCCAAATTTACGTCCATCTCGTTATAATCACTTGCATTAAACTGAAAAACACAACAACCCAGAAAGATAATGAGGGGCAGAGAACGAGAAAGCATGGAATAAAATGCATATGACGCGTGCGTGGAATGAAGAAACGTACCAACAGATCGGTGAGGATAGCTAAAGAAAGGTGCTTGAGAATTTTGGGGAGTTCTTGTAAAGTGGGTGCGCTTGATTTGTGGAGATTTGACGTGGGGTTTAGCGGATTTGGAAGGAGGGAGTTTTCGATGATCTGAATCGAGGGGGGGCGTCTTCGTTTCGTCCAAAAGAGCATGAATCGGGAGTGTGTTTTCCTTTTTCCTTACGAAGTTTTCAAACAAGTATTTAAAGACGCCTTCGACACTTCAACTAACGACAGCTAGAGTTATGGGGAGGGATAACATGCGCCGAGAGTGCCTTTAGTTTCAAAGATGCGCACTGGGTTTCGTGTAATGGACGGCCAATTTCGCCAGCGAGTGGTGCCGTCCAAAATACGCTCATCTGTTAGCATTAGAATTAGAAGTAGATAATAAAAATACGTTTTGTGAAAATGGTTATTCATCACACATTCCACATCATATCCCATGCCCATGCAATATTGAATATATAAATTTATGAAGGGTCATAATATTCATAATAAATAATATGACTCATTTGCTTAGCTCTATTCAATAAACATCCTGAATCAATTAATGTATACTCCTTTATTTTATTTATGAATTATTTTCAATATATTTCACTATAACCAGGAAAAAATCAAAAAATCTTGATAACTTTATCCTGAAATAATTTATTTTTCATACTTTATCCAGAGAAAGACTCCTGAGATTCTCAAACTTCATAAAGTGATTGATAAGTAAACATGATTTACGTATCGTACCCTAGATAACACGAGAAATCTGTTTGGTTTGTTTAATTAAAGTTCCTGCGTGTATTAGCATTTGTAAATTGTAAAAAAGTCCAAAAAGTAATTCAGACTAGTGGGTTTAATTAATAGACACTTCCCAGTTGGGAACAACATAAAGTGGTATTGCTCAGAGTCGTCGGAGCTTATCTTCTGGCGGAGGTAGACTTCAGTCGATTCATACGAGTTTTGCAAGGACGAAGAACCATTTCCATGTCCTTGCTGTTTCCTATAGATAGTGTTTTTTTCGCCGAAAGAAAGGGTTTTGCCCTGTGACTACTAATTGGCTATGATGCGTGCATCTGCTCGTGGATCCTCGCATTACAGAAAATAAGTTTGATGAGCATCTTAAGATATTGTTCTCTAAAATACAAAGAAAAATTAAATACCTTGTTCATCCTGGCCAATGATGAGTTATCCCTTTCAGTCATATGTGAATTGAAATGTCGAGAGTCACTCATAATACCTATGATTCAAGAGGTCGCCTTCCATAGATGCAACGTAAAATCAAGAACCCTGTCCTAGCAATATGCACTTTTGCTCGTTCGGCCAAACCAACTTCTTAACATGTCAAGATTTCGATCTTGAAAAAGGAATCTATATGGATGCACGTACGCCTGGTAAAGTACAGATTACGAAAACTAAGAAACGCAGTTTCAACATCCAATGAAAGCCAGCCAAGCAAGATCTGTTGACGGACAGGCTCCAGAATCAAACTTTATTCGCAATGATGAAAATAGCCCTGAGATTCAACTCCAATCATCAGTTCATTGTTCCTTTTTCAAGCAACCTATGGATGTATATCAATTCATAATCGTTACTGCCATTTGAAATAGGAAACGGGAACCGAACTTCGGGTGATCACAGTCGTTAGCTGCAAATGCAATGGTGAAAGAGACATCTTTATTTAAATTTGTTATGCTTTGGCCTTTGTGCTTGTCCCTGGCCATGGTAACTAGAATGACTCAGATATGGAGCCGCATGAAATTCAGTTTGCTTCCGGGAGAACGATTGTTTTATCCTTGAATGTTACGACAGAGATTTCAGACAACCTCGTACAATACCACATGGCTGTAACAATATTGACTGGTCCAACATGCATGCTTCTTCGCCTGGCCGTTGCGCTCAACTCTTTTCTCTTGTTCTCAAGCAGTTCTCTGTTTCTGATAAAATCATTTGTACCGTTCATTAAAAAAAAAAAAAAACATTGATACCACTTCAGAATTTACACCCATAACTCTTTAGATGCTTGGTCAATTTATATATAGCTACAACATTTTTTTCTTTTAATGTTTCATACTTCCAGGACGCGCATAACACGCAGCCATTTTAGCCTATAAAGATGCATTTTTTTCTTTGTTTTTTCTGGGGGGGTTACCAGATGAAGTTTGTTACTGTGTATTGGTGTATATCAATAAAAAAATTTTTTTTACTGTATGGCATCGTGCATGTTGACTGACTTTGTCATGAGCATTTAATTTATTGTATGACCATGAAGCTAGAAACGATGGTAGATTTTGAGTATTTGATTACATGACCATCCGGAGGAACATAAGCCTTGAGCCCTTGAGTTTCGGTAGATGGCAGTGGCTGAAAGAAGTTAATTGAAGCGCAATAGCATCTAGATTCTAGAGTAGGCATCCAGTTTTTACATTTTTGTAGGGGAAAGCGACGGGGACGCACCTGGAGTCATCATGACCTTATCCCAAGCTCGATCATATTCAGAAATCATAACTCAGTAAATTTCATCATTTTTTGGGGCCTTGTCAGTGGAGATAAAATATCGATCATGGAATGGATTATGTGACACGTGGGCAGCAGCCATTGGATTGCTGCAGATAGCTATCTAACGAATGGCCTCCAATCTATCTTTGTTTTGTGGTGACGGGGACTAACAATATTAATTTTGACATATTTTGCTGAACCCTTACTCTCAGCCACTCTAGCCATTCGTTTTGCATTCCAAATTCATCAGCGCAAGTTACAGCGGGCAGAGCAATGGCAACCATCTCAGCCAGCACCCCAACCACGTCCATCGCCCGCCCAGGTCTGGTTCACAAGCGACCTGTCGGGGTTTCTGCCTCTCCTGTTCTCGGTAAGTTGCTTCGTCGTGTGATTTCTCATAGCCGTTAAACAGAGCTTCGTCTTGAAATTCGAACTAAGTGATGCTGCAAAAATGGTTGGATAGGGTTGCCGGCAATTGCTAAGGTGGGAAGAGTAAGATGCTCCATGGAGGAGAGGAAGCCCTGTGAGTCAAACTTGGGGATGGGGGCATCTTTGATGGCGGCCGCGAGCGCTGCAGTGATGGCGAGCCCGGCCATGGCTTTGGTGGATGAGAGGATGAGCACCGAAGGAACGGGGCTTCCCTTTGGCCTCAGCAACAACGTTCTAGGTTGGATCCTCTTCGCCGTCTTCGGTCTCATTTGGGCTCTCTACTTCGTCTACGTTGGGGATCTTGAAGAAGATGAGGAATCCGGATTATCCCTCTAAATTTCCGTTTGATGCCTTGTAGAAATTCCGGAAATTGAGTCCCTTTATGTTGTGTTAAATCAACCTTATCAATCTATTCTCAGGCATCAATTTCTCATCTTTGAACTCCAAGATCATTTCTTCATTATTGCTTCCCTGTTAATTTGCTGCTCGCATGCCTGTGTTCTGTTCCAAACTAAAACTAGTCTCTCTGTTTTTTTTTTTGTTCGGGGGGCCAAAACTAGTCTCAGTTATAATTATAATCACTGGGATTAAATCAGTAAGGGAAAGCAGGATCCAGCATGCCGTGCAAACAAATTTCCCATAAACCCAAGGGGAGGGTCGTGTTTTATGTATCTGATTTGTCCCTTCTATATATACCCAAAACGAGCGAATATTATTAAAGCCAAATGTTCTTGAACGAGTTAATCTGTCTGTAGGCTTGTTGGCTTGTTTAGCTGGCAGTTTGGCGTGGCGAGTGTTCTAAGCTTCGAATCCCATATTTTAAGCAGGAAAATCTTTCTACTGCCCGTTCAAGATTCGAGTTGATTCCCCTTATCTGGAATGAAAGCTGCAAATCACCATAACATGATTTGGTTCTTGCAGGATCAGTGGACAGGAATATCATCAACGAACCTCGATATATTACCAAGGATATCGACATAACTTATATTAATGACATGATCAAATAGGCAGGAATAAGATTTGCTTCAGATCCTGGCTAATGTGATGCCAGCGCTAAAACGTGAATGCTAAAACACTGTCCCTCGTCAGCCACGTGATCATAGCTGTCCGGATTTACAAGTCATTAGTGTTAAAGTTTCATGGCACTTCGGTTCCCGAACCAAAGAGGTGCCCTGTTAACGAGTAACAAGTTAACAACGCAGCATGGGCATGTTCACCATCCGCTATGACTGTATCTCGTGTAAAAACCAACAAGCCTGATAAACAAAACTCTTAACAGGTCATTAATACATCCAGCGCGTTAATGCATCATCAACAATGATTTTGTATATATGATTCACCCGGGTTGGATTTTAAAAAAGAAAAGGTACTGATGATTGAAGAATGTGTGCTTGAGTTTATAACTATGTAATGCGTACGACATACAATTCTTTCAGATTTTGGGGTAAAATGTGAAAAAGGCCGGGGCTAAAGTTGCTGGTGGACTGATGAAACGATGATCATTTAACACGTCAGGAGAGGTGTAACATCCGATGGAGAACTCTTACTGGACCTGTCATCTTAATAATTCATGCATCTAACGCGTGGTCTTTTAAAAAAAGATATCCCTGAAGGCGTTAAGCATGTAAAGAAATTTATATGCAATATATAATCCTGCAGTGGTCATTTTTAAATAGGAACCACCGATGTGTATTGATTGAGACATCAGATAAGTTCAACAACCATTAAACAAAAATCAAAACGTGATCCAGGAGCTAGTGGCATTATTATATTCCTTGGTAGGTTTATACTCTGTACAATGTTGACTGAGGCAGACACTTGTTTGAAAATTACATGCAGAGGGTAAAGTGTACATGCGCGGGGGTTGATGCCAGTGTTCAAACATCAGAGGAAGCAAGGCCTAATTGGGAGAGATGATGATGAATATCGTGAGGATGATCGTCAAGTTTAGGGCGTTCAGGCTGCATCCACCGTCCGTCCCTGTTCTTGATCATGCCCTTGTTCTCGTCTTGCCTCCAGCTTGGCGGCACCAAGTAATGATCTTTCAAGAAGTCGCATGCCTTGTTCACCAGTGCAGGGTCCCTCCCGCTCGCTAGCACAAATCTCCGCCCTCTTCCGTGGTATCTGCGCCCATCACCCATCATCGTCATTCATAGTAAACAATAATTTACAACTACACGTCGTCTCTGCTGGCCAATACATGCACCATACTCTCTATTCGCCACCCATCCTTTAATCAACTACCCACCTATTTTTTAATTTCAAGTTTCGCTTCATAAATTGACACCCCCAATCACTATTCTTCAAAACGCAACTTGCTTTTTTATTTGTTTATTCATTTTAATCCTTATGCATCTCTAGAAATCCGATCGTTGTCTTAATCCGAGACTCCGACTTTTGACCTTTGGTTAAAGGAGGCATCTCATAATCCCGACGGCACGACGGCCGGGAAACGGGATATTAATGTACTATACTTGGCTCCGTTTCTGTCCTCAGCGATAACGACAACATTTGTTGGACAGAGAGACCTCGAAACTGGATTTCATCGTAATCTCGATCTCGACTAGTCTTCCACATTTTGATCGGTATTTTATCCTCCTCTAGCTTGGTCTTCAACATCGGAATGAACACCAAAAGAATTACTACATATTTACTTAGGAACGAGTTAATTTAAACGAATCGAATTCTAAAATGGGTGGATGAATGGTGTCTATGTATATAAGCACGCAAGAAAATTAGAGCTTGATGGAAAGATGCAAGGATAGTATATAGTTGAACAAATACTAACCCGTCAAGCAAATGCAAGAGAGCCTCTAAGTTATGGGCACAAACAGGATCGTTGGTGGGCTTCAGAAACGGCGAGTTGTGGTGGTCCAACCGGAACTCCACCCCGACATGTGAATAGCTCCACGGCAAAGCCTCGGCCAACTTCATCACCATCGACGGCACCTGCTCGTTGAACAGAAACCCAGGTGACTTGGGCACAATATCGTGCTCATTGAACACCCTCAGAACCTTCACTCCCAGCCACTCCAACCTCTCCCTGAACCTCACGTTCCCCACTCTCGGACCCGAAAATGAAAACACCGAAACCGGCACTGCTCTGCTATCCTTCTTCACGTTCAACCCCGTCTCGACTATGTCGTAAGCGCTCAATATAGCCAACGCGCTCCCCAGGCTGTGCCCCGTGATCGTTATGCTCAGTTCCTCGTCTCTGTACATTTCCAGCAACCGCTTTACCTCCGTCAAGATCTGCTCCCTCGCCGAGTATTTACAGAACCGGCACGCACCGTCCTTCGAGGTGTAAAGATCCACGAAACCAGATTCGACTTTCACGGATTGGTCCGGGCAGGGGATTTTGTTGCCGGAGATGGGTTTGAGGAAATCCATCAAGTCCGCGATCCATTCCAACCGGGTCACTGTTCCTCTCCACGCAATTGTTATGTCTCTGCGACCAAGTCGTTTGGTGGTCTGGTCGTCAGAGACGGCGACGTATCCTGCCCAGTTGGCGTTGTTGCTCCACATTCTAGGGTTTAGGGACTTCTTGAAGAAGTTGGGGAGGTCGATGTGAGCGGTGGCGTAGAGGTAGCGCGTGACGTCGTAGCCGAGTTGAGTCATACCCAAGGACTCGAAGAACGTGCGACGGGTGAATCGGCAGCTTCCGCAGCACTTGGAAAAGGGTCGTAATCAAAGCGTCGTAGCAGGCTTGAGCCATTTCGCCGTAGCGAATCAGTTCTGAGCGGAGAAGTGTATCCATGGGGTCAAGAAGCCCAACCCAGTCGTCTTCGCCGTGGATGTCGCGCCAAACATCAGCTAATCCTGCTTCGGTCGATTCTTCGAGATGCACCTCGTCAACTTCTTGTAGTCCTTCGTCTCCGTCAACTCGTACTCGTTCCCTCTCGAGCTCTGCGATCATCGATGACAGGGACGAGTTGGATTCGGACAAGACCTGGCATGTAGTATATTTTCTTGTAGTCAATTCTTTGGCTATAGATAGAGACTTACTATGGGCGCGGGACAACGGTGCTGGGGATTTGTTGTAGGATTGGAAGTCAGCCTGGACTTGGAGCCTGGACAAGGGAATGACAGCGCTAGAGATCGAAGCGGCCATTGGAGATATTGAGGCAAAGCTTCAATAAAGTCGGGAAGGAGGTGTGCTGCTGGAGGAGCAAATATATATATATATATATATATATGAGACTGCTGAAAGAAGAGCACATCGATGAAAATTTTGCTCTGCACACAGTTCACGTGGGTTATTTTGTAATCAGATAATCTCGATATGGTATCCATGTACTAAAATATGACAGCTATAACAGTATAAACTATTTGCACGGAGCGACAGTCTAGTAAAAACAATGATGCCTAATCAGTCTCAAGAAGGTTCCATAAGGCGGATACGTGGTCGCCGGCCGTCATAATCTTTTGAAGCGCATATATATATATATATGAACAGGAGCCACAGTTAATTTTATTTGGACTTAGCGTATAGACTATTAAACACACGTGTCATCGACGTTCGAGGAGCACATGGATCTCTCCTGTCCTTTGCTAGCAAGCTCTAGGAAAGCACAGTCTTCCATATCATACCCAACCCAAGAAACCGAGGAACTTCGCATGACAACCTGTCACTGTGAGAAATGAAGTAATATGACCACTCACGCAGAGCCGATCTCCATATAACCATATAATCAGCAATTTAAATATTTCAATTTAACACCTACTATAGATGCTTTGCGCGCGCGCATACATATCGACGGACTTGCATGCATCCAGTTAAAACTGGCTTTTTAAGTTTTGTATGCCTTAAGGACCACTGGTATATTAACAGGCGTGCTGAAATGTGGTCTACCTACAATTCGACATAAATATCGTGATGCCAATCATTAATTAGTCGGTCTTCATTAAGAACATATAAGGGTCCAGCGTCAGTTATTCGTTGCTACATAGTGATAATTCTCACCACTGCGAGGGGCATTTCTAGCAATAACAACGATTCCCGCCGGAATTGGCTACGCCACGACTGCCGTGTTATCTTGGTCAAGTCCTAATTTCTTCGAGCAAGTATAAAGTTTTGCGTTCATTTAGGCGTTAATGATAAGCTATACGAGTAAAAATCTAAAATTGGCCATGGTTACCCTAGGAAGGATGATATAAATCGCTTAGCTAATAATGTTCGCACAGCACGAGCAATACTAGCTGCAGTTAATAGAATTGCTGCTTGAGTTCAGAAGGACGGTGTAATATTTGTTTAGCATCATTAAGGATGCTTAGATTAGATATATTTGTAGTAATTACAGATTTAGTGCATAATCTGTGCATTACACGTGAGTCACCCAAGCTCGAGCCATTTATTTATTATAAATTACAACACAAATAGTTATCTAATGCTCCATCCGTTCCTTATTATAAGAGACAAATAACTAAATTACGTTGATAAAAAAAACAGTTAAATTTAGTTGAGAACAATTAATATGTCAAAAGTATAATATTTTTTTTCCAACAATGCCCCTATTTAAGGAGAGAGAGTGTGAGAAAGAACAATTAAATTATTAAAAGAAAGAGAAGTGGGAGGGAGGGAGAGTATGAGTTAGAGACAGAATAAATAGAGGTAAAATAGGAAATCAATACAAAAAAATAGAGACAACTTTTAAGTGTCTCTTATATATTGAAACATGCCATAAGCATCAAATGTCTCTTATAATAAAGAACAGAGGGAATATCTATTCAATGCTACGAAATGGGCAAAAGGGTCAAAGGCTCTGGATGTGGCAATAAATTGGAGTGAGGGGAGGGTAAGGCGGAAGGGAATTGTAAGATTCTTGTTGACAGCGTTCTGGATAATAGGAGGCGTGGATGTGCGCGTATAGCGGAGGAGGACATTGGACGTAAATATATGTCTGTCTAATACTCATCTATCTCCTGTGTGAAGGCAAAGGAGGACCAGCCTGCGACCTGGGTTGCGGTCAATCCCTCGAGGAGGATGTGCAATGAACGCGGCTGAAGGAAGGCAGGGCAAAGATAAGGAAGTGGCTATAGAGGGGAGCTCCAGGTAAATAAGGGAAGGCACTGGTTTAATGAAGGCTGGCAAGTAATTGTCCTGAATCTATACTCCTTTCCTAGTCTTTGTTTAGTCTTTGTTTACTCTGTGCTTGGTGGTCTGCGTTGTACTATTGTGGTCCTAAATATAAGACTTGTTTAACTAATTTGATTAAATTAAATAAGTTAGATAAGTTAGTTGATTATAAAAAATATGACATGTTTTTCCTAAAATACCATAATCATCTTTCTTAATATATTCCCTCCTTCACTTACTTGATTATAGGTTTCATATTTATGATCAAAATTAACTTAACAATTAGATCCTATATTAAGAATCACGGAAGTATTATTTTTCTAAGAGGACAATTGCAACATCACTCTTTCTCTCCCTATGGAGGAGGAGACGCGTATATACCATTACGAGTAGAACTTGCAACCTCTCGTCTCATGGAGCAGCATGTGTCCTTGAGTTAACATTAAGAGTCCATTGGCTCCTAAATTTGTTTGACCGCGAGGCATGTGTTAGACAGCAACGATGAGTTTTTTCCCAAGGGCATTCTTTTTTGTTTTGACTATTGGAATATGTCTGTTATTTGGTTTATGAGATTGATAAAATTAGAGTTTAAATTTAACTCTCTTCTGATTTTGGGCCTCAAATTTAAAACCAAGAGTTTTTGTTTCTGAAATTTGAAGCTGATAGTCCTAGTTTTGTTTTTTAAAATATGATTTCATTTTGATTCTAGTCATTATTTTAGGGCTAAAAATACTAATTCAAAAATTAAGAATATTTAGACGAACTAAAATGAAGATAAATTTTAAAAATTACCACCGATTTTGAAAATCTATTTTCTAGTGCTAAAACCACTGACTGCAAAATTAAAAAACCATGAGATTTCTAAAAAGTGACATCAGGGTTAAAATTAACTTAGCTTGGCCTTAGAAAAAGCGATCCTTGCCAAGTGCCAACTGCCATCAGGAAATTTTGAGTCATGTCTATTCATTATTCTTTAAAAGTCCAAAGATGGGAAGTTAAGTGTTCCACACGCAATTACGTCAGGGCAGGCAGATGTACATGTAAAATACTTAAATGTAACGGAAGCAAACCAGAAAAAGTTGAACAGAGGGGAGCCACCAAAATGGCGCGAACTCTCCCGCGCTGTTTATTATTTCACTCCCAGCACCCTGCCCATCCTTCCCCGCCAGAACACTCCCGCTATGCAACAACACCAGCCCAATTTCGCCACCGCAGGCTCCGTCGCTCCCGCCGGCGCTTCCGGCACCAGCTCCGATCACAAGCGCGGCAAAAAGCGGGGAAGCTATAACTGTGGTCGCTGTGGTCTGCCTAAGAAGGGCCATAACTGTCACGTTAACAGTCCCATTCCTCCGTCTGCTGCGACCCCTATCGATTCTTCTGTATCCACCTTTTCTGCCGTTTCCGAGTCTCCAACCCGTCAGCCGCCGCTCCGACAGCCTTATTCGTATCTCCGTCGGGCATTGTCATTCGATGATGCCGAAAACCAAACCGGCGGATTCGATCCGCTGGAACCCGACCATCTAGACGCTGGATATCCAGATTCTTTTAACGTGGATTCGTGCGGGTGGCCAGTGAACATTCTATGGGACGTGCTGCGGAGACTGCCGCCGACGGGGCTTTTGTCGGCCGCGAATGTGTGTAAAGGATGGAATGATACGGCAAGAAGGGTGTGGAGGGCGGCGGAGGAGCTGAGGCTTAGGGTTCCGGTCAAAGCTCAGCTCGGGTTTGTTGCATCGATTTTGCAGAAGTGTACAAGTCTTGCGAGGCTCTCTCTTAGAATGGAAAGGTGTGGAGTTTGTCTGATTCGCCGGTTCTTCAGATCAGCAGTTCTTCGTTGCCGACTCTGTTTTATTTAACTAAATTAACGAAGTTAAACTTCATAATCTAAGACATTGAAACTTCGCTGGGGAATTAGTGATCAGATGTTGCAGGATGCAAAACATAAAAGGCGGCATGAAAGATCGAAAACAAGAGTTCGATGTTTAATCTATCAACGAAAAATGATAAAAATCCTAAATTATTTTTATTTACAAGCAACGCTGGCAAGATACCAGGATGAGCTATTAGTAACGGAGGGGGAATCAGGATTTAAAATGAGACTGAGACTGCCAGACAGTTTCCTAACCAAGATCCATAATTAGTGTATTTACTTGGAACTGTACTAAAACTTACTGCTTTTTTGACAATGCTGCTTGCTGCACGGAATTTTTTCAAGAAAATGTTAAATTTATATCCACTTTGATTTTGTAGATCTAACACATTTTCCTTGATACTGCAGTAACGTTGATTCAACGATGCTGGCTTGCATTGCATTCTCGTGTCCCAATCTGGAATTTATGGAGATCTCAACATCTAATGCGGCAATCAATCGTATCAATGGGTATTATTCATGATTTTATCCTTTGTTTTCGAGCTATGTTCTAGATTTATATGGAAAACGAGCTTCCTAATTTGTGAGCGTCGTGCTATGTGTTTGTGTAATATATGTTTCCTTCCAGTGTAGATATATCATAATGTCGTGTTTCAGTGTTTTGCCTTCGGGATTCTTTATGTCAAAGATGAATGGACAACTCAATGACTCGTGTGTTTGTGTTTTTGCCTTCGCTTCCAACTGTTTTTTTTTTTTTTTTGCGCTTTGGGCCATTCTATTTCAGTTTACGATGTTTGTGTCATGCAAGATCAACTAAATTAAATGCTTCGTTTATCTGGGCACATGGTTTATTTATAATTTGGAAAGTGCAGGGAAGAATTAGGTCGATTTGTTGCTGATAAACAAAGCTTAAAAATCCTGAAAGTGGAAGGCTGTTCTAATCTTGGGGGTTTTGTACTCTGTTCGTCAAGTCTTACTACAGTCTGGCTATCGGATCTATTCTCGCTTTCTAAGATGGTGATTGCTTTCCCTTTCTTATTTAATTTTGTAGGGTGTGATCATTGTCTAATTGGTGCTTTTTCTCTAGGTATTTAACTGTCCCCAGTTAAGAGAGATTTCCTTGGAATTTTCCCGCAAAGAAACTGATAGCACTGATCTCACCACTGTGGTTGATGGTTTAGGAAGAAGTTGCCCGAAGTTGCAAAATATACATATAGCTTCAGCTCGGCTTTCTCATGCTGCCGTGCTTGCTCTTACGGCTGCTCAGTTGAGGTTCGTCAGAATCCTGGCACGGTGGCTGTTCTGTTCTGCAGTTATTGGCAAAAGCTATCTACATTTAGGTTCCTCATATACTAGTTTATGAAACGCAATGCTCTGAGTTTTGATACTCCATCACATGCCTGTTCTTTAGTGTAACAAATTACATTGGTTTTAGCTACATCTTGTAACGAGAAACTAAATTCCATATAACAAGCTTCTGCTTAAATGTCTTCAGATTTCATTTCTAGTAAGCCACATTTTAGACAGCTGTAACTTGCAAAATCCACTCAGGAAGCTTGATGAAGCTTGTTTCAATGTTTTGTGTTAGGGGTCTGCGAATGCTTTCACTTGTTCTTGGATCTGAAATAACCGATGCTTCTGTTGCTGCAATCACCTCCAACTATCCAGATCTAGAATTGCTTGACCTCAGCGGGTATGTTCCTGGAAAATGCAATCAAGTCGGAGACATAAAATATTTCATAGCAACTCGCGCAACAAATAAATTTGATAGGAAGTCCAATATAAACACCAGAAGTTCAAATAAACTACTTTTATTTACCTTTCTTTATCCTGCTTTAGAAATATGTTCAACTGCTCACTTCGGATACAGATCTAGCGTCAGTGACAGTGGCATTGGAATGATCTGCAATGTATTCCCAGAAACATTGTCAAGACTCCTACTTGCTCTCTGCCCAAATGTGACTTCAAGTAATCACCCTTTATATATATATATTATATATATATATAGATATATGTTCAAATGCTTCACGAGCTTGCACATTTGTACACTTTTCTACTTGCTAATCTCCTGTTACGTTTCAGGTGGCATACAATTTGCTACAGCTCAACTGCCGCATCTAGAACTTATGGACTGTGGCATGACCATATGTGATCCTAATTGTGAAAATCGCATGGCTGATAAAAACAACCGTGAATTACCGAAAGCATCTAGTATAAAGTTGCCGCTTGTGAACCAAAAGTTAATTATCAAACACAGCCGTTTGAAGAAACTCAGTTTATGGGGCTGTGCTGGCTTAGATGTGAGTTCCATTGTTCTGAAGTTCATTGCATGTCTGCGCTCCGGCTTCTAAATCCTAATCGTTTCCCCTCTCCAATTAATATACAGGCATTATATTTAAACTGCCCCCAACTGGATGATCTGAATCTAAATTCTTGTACAAATTTGCATCCAGGTAGTCATTTCATTTCCCTGTACCTTGGCTAGTTATCAGGGGAAATTGAAACCATTTTTTCTAGGAATTTAAAAATGCAATACGATTCTCTTGGGGTAAAATACGATTGATCGTTTTTTGTAACTTTTCAGATAGACTGTTGCTTCAATGCCCCAGTCTAGTAAATGTGCATGCATCAGGTTGTCGGGATATCTTAGTAGGGGCTATCCAAAGTCAGGTAACAGAGCTTATCTTCGGAATTTTCCTTCCGTTGTTACATCTTGCATTCTCAGACATCAATACAATAATTTTCCCCCCTCATGCTATTCAAGAAAGAGATTATCACTTGAGTTTTTTACAAGATTATATTTTATGTTTGAAATAAAATAAATGAGACTGTAATTCCTCAGTAAGTTGTAACAACAAACGTTCTCACCATCGTGTTGGTTTTGCAACATTTTGGCAGGTCTGCAACGCTTTTACTGCTATGGAAAGCCTATCACCTAGTAAACGACTACCTGATGGCTCCAAAAGGATCCAGGTTCCTTATTTTCACAGTAGCGAGGTAATGCTAAAAGTAATGTTGTGGTTCATGTTTCACTAAAACCTTTTCATTGGTTTCTGGAAGTTGATAGTGAACTTAGCAGACAGAAATCTCATCTCAATTTCATGCTGGGAATCTGAAACATCTCACACATACATAGAGCGAACTTTAAACCTAACATATGGTTTTATTCCTTTTGCAGTCGCCTGATGAGACAAAAAAGCGTAGGAGAATTGAGAGACGGCTTTGTAATGTGATTGTAGACTGATCTTTCCCTTGCCTTGATTATCCTGTATACGTGTAATATCTTGTCATCCAATCTCCAAATGCAGAATCCCCTAGGTGCCGAATAGGTTAATTCTCTTGTTTGGGTCAGAATTAATACCCTTGATTATCCTTGTTGCCGCTACCTGGTGTTCATGATCATCCTCGTGATCAGCAGTCAGTGTAGACAACTCTGAATGGCTCCTCAATATCTATTAGAATAAATTATTTTTTCGGACGTTGCTCTTCAATTAATGCTTCAGGTGATGCGATGCTAAAATGGAATTTGATTTCCTCAATTGTTTAGTTGATCCAATTGCTTCAGGTGTTGCTATTTATTGGTACAGATTATATTGCAGCGTAATGAATTGAAAAGGAAAATAGAATACCAGAAGTGTTTTTATTATTGAAAAATAATACTTGCATTCTTCTTCTTTTTTATATATATATAGAAAGACAATTTCATTCAAAATAAGTAAAAGATTACTTGAAAAAAAAGTAAAAAGAAATGAAAATTATTTGATTAAAAAATTATGGTTATAATGAATATTGCAGTGTTTTCCTTCTCTTCTTTTTCTATTATCAAACGAAATTCATGCTAGCTCGAATTATTATTTGCTAAACTGGTTCTAAATTAACAAATCAATTGCGATAATTTTTGCAACATCAGTTGTAATTCATCAAATAAATAGTGTCAAATGTTGAAAAATAAATTAAAAAAATAATTTATTGGAATTTCGTATTGGATTTTTATGATTCCAGGATATTTAACCTTTTGTCGTAGCCAGAAATTTCTACCATTGAAATTTGAACAGCGCGTTACAACTTTTATGCATGGCTAGCAGCATTCATGCAGCTTGCGTGCCCTTGTAATCCTTGCGGGTTCCTTCTCGGCTGGCTAAAAACAAAAGAGTCAAGGGGGAATGAATCGGACGCCGCAAAAACAAAGCGCCGTTGCCGGGGATCGAACCCGGGTCGCCCGCGTGACAGGCGGGAATACTCACCACTATACTACAACGACTTGTTGGTTGTAGGGGCCTCATGAAATTTTATTAGCTAAATCGACATCGATCACACCTCCTACCCGCCACCATTACACTGTCAGGCCTGGCAAAACGCACTGTCCTTCTTTCTCCGAGGTGGTTCGACAATGGAATTATCATTCTCTTCAATCACGCCAGGAAGAGGTCGGAGATGTCCTTTGGCAGGTCTGAGGTCTCTTTCTTTGTAAACCAACTGGATTTCATCTATTGTGGCTCGCATCATCTTTTTCAGATGAACATTCTAATACGTTAATTATATATGCCAATAAAACATTTTCTTAATGATCGATGCCCCCTTTACTGATCGCTTTTCTTTTCCGCTACCTTTGTTATATCAAATGTCAACTGCCGGTTGAATTCTAAATAGAATTGAACCAAACAACATAAATTAATACGGGCTTTGCCCTGCTAAACAGATGGTGTCTGGAAACGAGGTGATCTTTGGCTTCCGATGCTGACATAGGACCTCATAGCGTTTTATTTATGTAATTAAATTTTCAGATGTGCATTACCCTTTTCATTACGTACCTGCAGAATAGTGTAATTCAAAACTCACCATTTCTGCTGCATGCTGCCTGTATACTTCCTTCTATCTACAGGGCCTTTGCACCGAGGAAGAGTTAAGACGCCTCAGTGGAATCCTTGCTTACTGTCCATCGGACGACCTAAGAATTTTGTGCAACTATCATCTAGGCGATCTGGCTATTGGAAAAGGAAGGATGCGCACTTTAAGGTGAGTATTTCTTACTACGTCTAAGTTTTCCTTGGTGTGTTGACATCATAGTTGTGCTTATTTTGTCCCTTTATGATGTCACATGCTCCCTTTTACCATCTCAGGTTTTATGCGGTCAAATGGACGAAAGGGGAGTTGTTCATGTAGTAGAGGGCAGGTATACCATCTTTTATACTTAAATGATATTCCTTTCAGGACCACGAACCAGAGTTCTTGGCATGGATATGTTACAGACTTCTGAGGGAAGCAGTATTCTTAGCATTTTCTGTCGTACGTTCTTTTTCGGAAGCAAAGAATATTTATTATTCGCCCCTGCAGAAAAAAGTGTGCCTTAAATTCTGAGGTTTTTGTTGAGTTGATTCTGTTTCTTCTATCTGTTGTCTTACAGTTGTATTGATGAGATATATGATGCACTGGCTAAACGTCTTCTACCTACTGCAACAACGACATCAAACTCTAATTATAAGTAAGTTCTAGCTTAGGGAATCAAGATAAACTGTCTAAAATTAGCTAGTGACTACTGCCGTTGTTCAATAAATATGTGTTTCCCAAAACAAGTACAATCATAGTACCATAAAATGCGAGGGCTCCCAAGTGAGTCCTATGTTCGAAATTTGGTGGTTGGTACTGGGTGATAAGTGTTGGATCCAATTCATTTTGTCATTCTGCTGAAGTACTCTAGCTTTATTATCATTATATGTATAGGTAGCTCTATTATTTTAATCCTTTTCGGGGTTGGCTGGTAAAATAGTTGAAGCACTTTGTGAGATGTTATCTAGTCATATATTTTGTTGAGTGATTTTCTGGTGTAATCTATTGCTTTCAAGTTGATCATTGTTTTGATGATGATGCCACTTAGATATTTGGTTGCTCTGGCTGGTCCTCCTGGTGCCGGAAAAAGTACTCTAGCACATGAAGTAGTCAGTCGTATAAACAAATCATGGCCAGAGAAATCTACTTCATTAGATTCTCAGGTCAAGCCTTCTGATGTTGCAACAGTGGTTCCAATGGACGGTTTTCACCTTTATCGTTCTGAACTAGATGCAATGGAGGTTACCTTTCTTTACTGTGCTCTTTATTTTGGTTATCCTTTAGATTGTTCATTGCTAGTTCTTCCATTTTCCCAATGATGGGGAATCCAAGTGAATGCAGTTTTAATCTGTCACGAATTTCTCATTGATTTTTTCACCTTGAGATTGAATTAGTCCCGTCTATCTTAATTAGGCCTTTACTTTTATGTATCTCAATATAATTGAGTGCATGTTATATGCATATTCATGAGCCAGATTCCTAATTTATTGGTGATCATGTGGGCGATTGTAATTTTGATTGAATATTTTTTGTGCAATAGGACCCACAGGAAGCTCATGCCAGAAGGGGAGGTGAGATACCTCTTAATTGCTTACCAATTTTAGACATATTTTCAGCCATTGATATCTAATTGGTATATCAGCTCCTTGGACATTCAATCCTTCACGCTTGCTTGCATGTCTCAAGAGTTTAAGGAGTCAGGTAGGGGTGCTTAAATTTGTAATTTACTGGTATTTTCTTCCAGGCTTAGAAACTCCATAATTGATTACTTTATCCTCTTGAAAGTTATAAGGATTATGTTCTAGGTTCTGTCATTATGTAAGCAGCTGGCCATTGATGTTGATAGAGATAATATCTGCTTTGCATCATATGACATTTTGGTAAACAAAGTTTTCAGGGATCAGTGTATGCGCCATCATTTGACCATGGTATTGGGGACCCTGTGGAAGATGATATTTTTGTGAACCTGCAGTAAGCATATTAACTTTAAAGACATTACTTTATCTGCAGTTTAGTAAGGCACTTTGGTAGAGCTCTTAGATTGGAATCAATGTAAACCATCAGAGTATACATTGGATGCATTTTGGATGAAAACAAGTTCTTGATTGGATTGTTTGGTGTGTGTGTGTGTGTGTGTGTGTATTCTGTGAGGAAATACTTCATGGAAGAATTTGCTTCTAGGAGAGGGAACCTTTTGTTTTTTGTCAAAAGAAATGAAATAAGGGAGAACTACAATAAGGTTTCAAGAAAAGAAAATAATTATTAGTCCCAATGACAAATAAGCAGTTGTCATTTCTTACACTAGAATTTGTCACTGCAGGCTGCTCTAGTTGTCACAGGGGGTTTTTAGTAATTATGTTCTTTTCTTGGGGCTTCATAGCAATTCTCCCATGAAATAAAACCTTGCTAAAGCGTGTCAATGATTAATTTGGCCGAGACTTCACTTTGAACCAATGAGATTCATCCTCAAAATGGAGCCTGGATAACAAACTCCATCTCAAAATGTTATTCATAAGGCTATAGTAATAGTGACAAGGTATGTTTAGATTCAGGGGCTAACAGGAAACCAAGGTTAACCATAATGGAAAATTACACACTCAAGTATTTCTTGTTCGGTTCATGTTTGTTGACTATGACAAAGCAAGCCCATGGCAGATACTGATTTAATTATTTAATCTATGATTGGAAATATTAATATTGTAAAGTGAATCTAATAAATCTTAAGCACTTATATTCTTAGTTTTCGCAATTGAGCCAACTTATTTATTGATTTATTAATATGTAATTCTTGAGCACATTTCTTTTATGTAGGCATAAAGTGGTTATTGTAGAGGGCAACTACTTGCTTTTGGAAGATGGCATATGGAAGGAGTTATCATCTTTGTTTGACGAGAAGTGGTAATTTCTAGTTTTAGTGAGTCTGAACCTTTTTTTTTTTTTTTTTGTAGCTTTCTTTCAGCCTTGGGAATTGAGAGGAGATAAATCAAGGCTAAAGACCCGCATCCAATAATCATGATTAATTGTTCAGTAACCTTTAACGATGGGAATAAAATTAACTTAATTGGGATGAAATTATCACTATAATAATACATCCTTATGTTTTCTATATCACATAGAAGCTCTCTAATTTTCTTAATGTTGACTTATTGAGATTCTACTGAGGAAAAAAAAGAGAAAAGAAAAAGAAGAGGAAAAGAAAATGTGCAGAACACCATGAAGGCGAAAAACCATCAGGGTGCTTAGGCGTCCTCCTGACCTTCACAAAAATATGTGCTTGAAAGTCAGAATTTTTTCGCAGTATATTTAGGACCAGAAAAGTCATATTGGACTGTTATTAGATGTACACGGTTTGGAGCGTGTATCCACACCTCGCATATATTTAGGAAAAGGGTAATTTGAATAGACCATGAAGGAGACGACCTGATGTAAGTCTGGGGCAGTTGCTTTTGCTGTTTCAGAATTTCTTACTTTTACCAATGCCTAACTTGTTCTGTCTTTCTGTTTTTGAAAGGTTTATTGATGTAGACATCGACAAAGCCATGCACCGAGTTTTAAAGAGACATATATCAACTGGTACCCGCTTTTTCATAAATATTCAATTAATTATTAAATTCCGTTGTGAACAGAATGCATTTTATAGTTACACGATCCTTTTCTCTTCGATTTCCCTATCTTTAATAGGCAAGCCCCCGGACGTTGCTGAATATCGAGTAAGCTTCGCACTTACAGCTTAAGAATATCTCTGGTAATTCTCGTGCGCGCTTGAGAGATGACCGTCTTGGTTTTATGATGCAGATAGAGTACAATGACCGGCCCAATGCAGAGCTTGTTATGAAGTCCAAAAATAATGCTGATCTTGTAATCAAGTCAATTGATTTCTGATTAATCACCTTGCTGCGTATTTCTGGAAACTGGAAAATTGAGGAAGGGAATTTATTTATTTACTTATTTCATTTTGGTGTAAACAGAAGGAAAGTATTAGGGGGTCATGATGAAAGAATAATCCCTGGGATAATGTATTTTTGAAGGATTTTTGGGTGTGTCTTCAACCCAATTGCCTGGTTGAATTGCCCAAAAAAACGGGAGATCTGGACTTCGACAACACAACGCATCAAATAACACGAAGAAGGAGAAGAGCTTAACATTTGCATGCAAATTTTGTCCTCTATTTCTCCGGTTACTTTCGGAAGGTTTGAAGCCCTTCATCCACTCCATTTCTCTCTACGACATAGTAATTACTCATCACATATCAGATTATATATTCCCAGGTTATGCGGTTGCCTTATTCCTCTTAATTAATTATTACTTCCCGTCATAATTATAAGACTTCTTTTATAATCTACAAATACAGTCTTATAATTAGGATCGGAGGTAGTAAAAAACAACTGCTCACATATGAGGATGATGTAATGTCACATTTTAAAAGCGTGACTTATATCATTCTGTAATGCTCAATTTTAGCTGGTTAACAATAACAAAACAGGCATTAAACCCCTTAATTGGTGCGAAATTTATTTACGTTGTAGTTACATGAGAAAGTCTGAACTCTATTTAAATTCTGCTTCACCTTTGTCATTCGAGTGAAATTCGCCTTTGTAGTTACATATTTTTATTTATGTTATACTGAAAAGATTGAAACTTTAGTTACAAATTCAAATCCTCCTCCGTCGTCATATTCTTACTGCGGTAATTAATATTAATAATATTTTATCATATATGGATGCCAAGCAAATCCCCCTGTATAGGAGTTTTTAAATGGAACTTTTACTTATATGTGCACGTGACCAAATAAGCACTTGAACAACCACAGCCTCGAAAGAAAACTCTCATTTCTCTGTGTGTCCGGACAACACGCTCATCCCCAGTAAAAGATATAACACTGGCCAGCCAGAAAGAAGAAAACGACGAAGGAGGCTTTCTTATGGGAACAAAATTGCGATCAACTTGTTAGGCTGTGTTTGGATCTCCGTCTGCAATGGCAAACATGCCTACGAAAGTGTAGAACGCAGGTTGATAGCTTATTTGAAGTAGTCTAGTTGTTTGGTACAGCGTTTTTCTAAGTTGACTTTTTGTTTCATCACACGCTGCAAATGAAGCTATATTTTGCTCCGTCAGATGTAAAAGTCCATTACCAATGTGAAGAGAAAAGGATAATAGTGATGAAAAGACAAAAGGCTACCTTGTATTATTGGGGGAAAAAAAATAAAATCATTAAAAAAAACCCAATAACTTAATTATTTACAAAAGTATCCTAAGGAAAAAAGAAAGAACTAATAAAATTTAATGATGACAGTACACTATAAACCCAATTCATATGTATTATTACTAATTTTTAATTGAGTTCTAAAAATCTGTAAAATCAAATAAAATAAAATAATATTCAATGGCTATATGTACAAAAATTATGTTAAATATATCCAATTAAGTATTTTTTTTACTATTTATAATTTTTCTTATAATATGTTAACTCTTTATTTGTATACCTTTAATTTTAATATTTTTCTTAAATTCATTAGATTATATATATTATATATATAAAATAAGACTCATACTTTTTAATTATTTTATATCTAAACTTACTTTTCAATTATTCATCCAAATAAGTTTTAATTTATCAAACCAACTTTTTATAAATACCAATCCAAACATAAATCAAATTATACTAAGTGACCTTTACTCCAACTCATGTTTATAAAGGTTAAATAGAATAAAAGTCAGTTTTGTCACCGTTAATCCAAATACACCCTTAGTTTTATACTAATTAATGTTAACATAGTTTTCTGCGTCTAGATAGTCATCAATTTCTTCACAATGAGAACTCAACGTATTTTGTCGGTAATATTCAGAACCAAGATCTGAGCGCATTAGTCGAAGTGGCGAATCCACCATGGCCTTCGACCTCTTCAGCTGCGACTCCAAATCTCATGATTCGATTTATTTTCTATCTTTTGTTTAGTGGCGAACCTCTGAAGCTCAATCGCATAACAATGGCCACCAATTTCTTGCGTGTGACTTTCTGTCAATACACAAAATAACAACAGACAGCGAATTATTCATATCAAGTTTCTATAAACAGCTTGCCAACTTGTGATGGGATCGACCAACCTTCCTCAATTGGAGATGCCACCATCGTGGCCCCGCTATTATTATTTTGACCTTTTTTTTTTAAATATTGTTGTAACTTATTTTCAACAATATATATATATATATTTTTGTTTGGTTCAATATTCTTATGGGATCTATTTGCTATTATAAAGCTTTTTTAGAAGCATCGAAGCATATAGTTCTGAAACATTTGTGACTCTTTCGATGTCAACTGAGTTTTTCAACTGTCTTGCAAAAATATATCCATCATATCGCAATCCTGTTATTATAAATTTTTATATCATTGTATTTTACATTGTTTATTTCCGTCATAATATGCAATCCATGTCAAATTTAATTTTAACATTATTATAAAACGCGGCATCATTTGGTTTTATTTTCAAGATTTATTTTTATAAATATCGTAAAAAGCTATTTTCACAAAGGTTCTACCTTTTTTGGGGTTAACCAATAATACGCTGTGTGTACTAATCAGCAGTTTTCTCACAGCATTTACAATATAGTTAGAGGGAAAAACTCGCGTTTTATTATATTTAAGATATATTGTTTCCTAATTAAATTATAATAGGTTAATTCTTACGCATAACTACTCTGCCACTCACTTTTGTTATCAATAACTTTAACTTTTCAAATCCAAAATTCACTTATTTTATTTTAATTCAAAAAAACCTTTAGTATATATAAGTTTAACTATATATCTACTTTTTTTATATATAATTTATTTTGACAAAGTTTCGTATGAGTTCCATTCGGCCCCTTACGACAAAATAAAAATCGTTATTAATTAGAAACATATTTTAATTTCAAAATTTTTTCGATGGTTTGTTTAAATGATTACGTATATAAATATACTCGCGGCAAAAGGGCGCGAATTCCATCTTCTGCGCTTCAATCAAAATCGCCAAATGGGAAACGTCCCAGGAATTATAATATTTCTGGGTACGAATAGAGTGTGGTTCACACATACATCTTGAGCAGAAAATATATTAAGAGGCTTAATTGGTTGCTTTGATTAATTTTCACTGCAAAATAAGTATTAAACAAAAGTTTGACCTGAATATTCTAGAATTGAAACCAACTAGCAATAATATCCTTAACGTATTAAATGACTGAGATGGGCATGCTTATAAATGCACCATGATCAATCACATGATCTTGTTCCCCCATTCAACATGCTGAGGGAACATTTCCAGTACCACACACTATGAATATTACGCAATAATCCCACAAGGAATCCCATCAAAATAAAACACACCAACGTTATATATTTATATATATTTATAGCTACAGCAGACGACAAGCACACTGTTAAACCTTATTATTAAGCAAGCACTCACAAGTCATACCAGACAGGCAGATATATAAGAAAGACAAGTCTCACGCAACATACTTAAGAACCATTATTGTTTGTGTTTCATGATTAATACTTGGTGGGTATCTCACTGCTCAACATGTTTCCAAATATCACATTATAACAAACCATAATTATACAGAAATTAACTACGTACAATCCAAACACCTTCATCTGTCTGCCTGCTGCAGCTTTTGCCTTAGTTTGCACGCCTAATCTAGCCTCGGTTCTTGCATTTCTCCATTGCTCTTGGTGCTGAAATAGTTCAATTCAACCCAAACAAAGTTATTATTATGCATGGAAGGAGTAATAATTAGAAATGAAACCACCGTGATTAATCTATATATATATAGGCTAGTTGAACCTTTCCGAAAGAAAATTCACTTACCAAGCCCAATAGCTTCTTTTCCCTTCATAATACGCAAGCGCTTGCAGGATTCAACGAACATCCTGCAGGTTGATTTTAAGACAATCCATGTTATAAGTCTGTACGTAGGGCATCGCCATAACAATTAATTGTGAAGAAGTAATTGTAGAATTTAAGCGTATATGATCATGTGAGAGGGGGTACTGCGTGATTAGTAATAGATGGAAAAGAGTAAATACAATGATGGGTTTTGGGTTGTAGCTAAAAAGGCTAATCAGGAACATATATCGTTTTCTAAGAGCACATATAGTTGTCTGAATAAAAAGCGTGATTGAAAAAGACTGGTGAAAAAATAATGGAGGATATTATTGAGAAATTCTTTATGGTAAAGCCTTTGCTTTGGTAGTGAGAAAGAGCAGAGAAATTAGTTAAGAGACGAGAGGAAGAAAATGAACATACTCCCAAGGGACATCACCGACAAGCATCCAGTCGCCATCCTTGTCCTCATAGGTCGGGACATAGTCGGAGCTGTTCAACAGATCCATCAGCTTACTCTCATTCATGAAATCCTTCAGTCCTTGGGATCCACAATTCCCTTCAATTCATTAATCATCAACACCACCACTTTTGTTAATCATTACTATATATACAGTTGACCATTATGTATTAATTTCTGGATAATAATCATAACTGAATAAGCTAGCTAACTAATTAATTACCTATGGTGAAGGAACTGAACATGTTGCCTAAGGCATCAGAGAGGTCTTGATAGCTCTTGTACATCTTGAGGTCCACTTTGCGAAGATATGGAGCTCCGTCCATGCTCACTTTCACAAAGCTTCCATTAGGGCTGCTTTTCTGATCACTCTCTTCTCCGTTCTTCTTTTGGGCCAGCATGTTCTTCCGGAACGATCTCACGGGTGGCCACCCCACCACTTGAGCCCTTTCAATTCATTTGTTTTTATTGGTCAACTCTCCATCTTAACAAAATGCTCAAGCTACCATATATTTATATCCGTGGGACTCATATGTTCATATATTATTAACATCTTCCTTCATATGTTTTTGTTATCTCATCTCACCCAACGCAGTTTCACCTTCTAAGATATTAAGAAAAGACCCATCTCAATTAACTAATATATACTGTGCTCGAAAGTAGCAGATAAAGAATTAATCAAAGATTATGACCAGCTAAAGAGAAGTTCATTACCTATGTCTAGCTCGCAAAACTAAATGCCGCCGCCGGAATGAGTATGAAACCCCCCCGTAGGCAGAAGAAATCATGTACTTCTACCGTTTTCGCATTGTACGGTACTGGAATATAGTTGAAGCTAGTGGTTTTGATTAGGATTTTCGGGACGACAAAGATAGAGATAAAAAATACCATTCCAGTTTCATTTAATTCAATCTCTACAAAAGTAGAGTATAGTCTATATGTATCCACCTGATCTCTCTCTCCTTAATAATTAATGAGTCATTATTTCCCATTTTCCTCCAGTTACTAGTTCTTATCCATCTTATTCCATAATCTAGTGATAACTCCCCGCCCCCACCCTCCCTCCTCCCGGCGCAACACCCACACAAATGCTCAACAGTTTGCCCTAACCATGCCATAACTAATTACCGAACTAAATTCTACATTTATATGCTATATGTTACGATTATATGTATACATAACAGATAAGTTAAGAACAAGAAAATTAAACAAGGCCGCGACATATATAAATCAGACGACTCTCTCTCTCTCTCTCTACCCCCTCTCTGCGGGCGACGATATGTATGTAGGAGAGAAAGGAGTTGATAAAAACATACTTGGCAGGAGGCTTGGCGGGATCGGCAGGAAGAAGGGTCTTCTCCTTGGATTTGTCAGTGGAATGATCAGCTTCTTTGGAAGCAGAGAGATTCAGCATCAAATCCACAGTGCCATTATTCTCAGTCTCAGAAAATCCTCTCTTCCTCGCAGCTTCTCCTCCTTCAGCACCAGAGCCTCCGTTTCCAGGCAGTCCAAGCCTCAGTTCCGTTTCCTCAAACCCCATCTTCTCCTGCTGCTTGAGCCCGATAACTTCCATGGCACCTGATCTTATCACTTTACCACACTTTCTCTCTCTATACCTCTCACTCTCTCTCTAAGCATTCAGTGTTTTGTTGCTATGTGATGCGATAATAATAGCCTTGTGTGGGGAGGGCAGAGTGGGTACTGTAACTATGCTATAGGGGGGAAGGAGTGAAAGCAAGGTTTGATTGAGCATTAATACAAGGACAGATGGGGTGCCCCTTGTCTGTCTTTTTTTTAAAAATTACTTAATTCTTTTTTTTATTTGGGGGTAAGGAATAGCTTTGTGACACGTGGTGGAATGTGTGAGCTGGACTTTTCCAAGCTTGCTGGGATAGCTGACGGCACCTGATGTTATCTTCCTATGATTGTTCAGTGGAAGAAGTAGTCCTAAGTGGACGCCCCATGTTAGCTGCTTGTATATAATTATTACCCTCTCTCCTTTCGCTGTTTCTTTTTTAATTTTTTATTACTCCTACGTAGGGTTTCATCAATTCACACCCTCAAAGAAATGTTTTCACCATTCTCCGCTATCATTCCAAATCGCATATTGTTCCCTTTCCCATCTTCAAATTCATATACATAGACGACATATCCTTTATTTTATCCGTGCTGCGTGCACGATATATTATAATGAAAAAGCACAATTTTCTAAGAGGAAATGAGGATTTTGTGTATCTTTATTTTGATGATGATGAGCTGGTATATGATTTCTATAATGCAAAGTGTAAAATTTCCAGGAGATTTAGGTTTTCCAAGACGATGATTTGTACAATTATTATTAGCGACTAACCATTTTTGGTGTAGTGCGTGTGGATGGTGCACTGTAACTCGAAAATGATTGAGAAGGTCAATTATTGGTCTTGGATCAATGACACGCCTGGGATCAATAATATTTCTAAACTCAAGGACTTCACTTCCCAAGTGGACTCGTGCACGGTTACTCTTTAAAGGAAAAAAAGAAGGTCACTTCGAATTCCTTGAATTGATCGCTCCAACACATACTTTCTATGCACTGCATTCACCTATCTGTAATAATCTTCGGCTTTTCAAAAGAGGGGGAAAAATTACTTGAAGGAAATGCTATATAGAGTCTAAGAATTTGAATTTTTCATTCTCGATTCCCACCCCAAATAATAATAATAGTGATGATCACAGATGCTCTAGCTAGCTGGTGCATTAAAAAATTCCCTATCTTTTGGCTGCATAATTTGTTTTGGTACATATATACATAAAAGCGTTATTAATCAACGGGACGTGTGATTACACAAGTTTTGCTGTAGCATTAAATGCCACTTAACCATATTCAGAATTTAAGATTAACAGCCTTAATTGAATAGGGCTGGCTTATAATTGCTCAAATTGTCAATCACGGTCATGTATAACGCATCATATAGTGCTGAAAGTGACGGTTCTTAATCTGTGATGACAAGAGGATTTTTGTTCTGTATTTCTCTTTTTTCGATAAACAAGAGAATATCTGATGGTCCCTATATAATAGTCGACTATAGGTCTAAATAAATGGACAGGAGTATTTGTCAAACTTAATGTGTTACTTCCTTCTGAAATGAGGACATGTCGCCCTTTAAGAACCATGCAATTCGGATTCATGTTCTGTGGCATAAAAACGAACTCATCAACACAAAGGTTATTATTAAGACGATCCAGTTCTATGAGCACATATGCTTCTTTTGTTTTAGAGGGAAGGCTTGAGTTTAATCCTTGTATGAAAAATAGAATGGGATCGATCGATATATCAGAGACTAGCTAGGAGGGAAAAAGTGTCCTCTCACTTTGGTCACTGGATCTGGCCAGTAAAAAGTAGTTAAAGGGTTAGGTTTGCTATAGACGTAGGAATAAAATGAAAGTGCTTTTGTAGACAAGCTGAAAGATCATGTTGGGATGTGCCCTTATACTATGTGCTAAGTAAAAGCAGGTTAGCCAACAGGATATTGTGGGGAGAAAAGTAGATATGAAGAGGTGCAATTATTTGACAGGCACATTCAACTGTTCCTAGTTATAGGGTGTGAGATCAAGATTAATCTTGTGGCATTGATTCATGCGATGTTGCTCGAGAATCGTACGCACACATGTTGGCCATGTTCGCCCCCCATATATATATCTCTCTGTCATGTATGTTTATGTGACATCAATAAAAATGAAGGATGAATTAAGGAGGGGAAAATATAAAAAGAGGAAGTGGGGCCCAAGTGTAAGAGAGGGGCATGTGGTAAGATTCATTGGTAGAGGGGAAGAGGAAGAGACGCATGTGAGTTTGTTGGGGGAATGCAACCCCAAGTGTCAAACCCTATCCCATGTGCGCCGCTTAAGGGCACCCCACTCACCCCAACCATTTCCCTTCTTTTGCATCCTCCTCCCCGAAATTACCCCATATCTCTATCTCTTTCATCCCCAACCTTTCGCTATTTTGCTTCAGATTCCTCTTCATTATTATATCTAATAATACACTTGTCATGCCACGCCACAGTGAGTACGTACGTACGTTTTTGGAGCGAATGGTTTTTGACTCTCTCGGGGGCAAATTAAAGGAAGAAAACTTAGATATATCAATCAAGGGGAGAAGAGAGAGAGAGAGAGAGAGAGAGAGATGATCAGACATGGTACTGTGTGTGTGTGTGTGTGTGTAATGGTGAGAGTGATTAGACCAATAATGATTCGTTTGCCATTTATTCTGATTGAAATATAATTGATCAATGATATACTGATCGGAGATCTATCTATTTTATTGAGTGAGCGAATGGGCGGTGGTTAATTAACGAGGAAGGTCTATATATTAAATTAAAATGAATATGGTATATAGAGGTCAAAGGGTGAGAGGACCTACGTTTGTAGCAGCAGAAAAACCCCCCACACAGAATTTGATCTCAAGTCTGAGCACATTAGAAGGATTATTGGGGCATATTGTATATAGCTAGGGACCTAGCTACACCTTTTTCTGATCATAAAGCGTTAAAACCTATTATTATTGCTTCTTCTTTTTTTCTTTCCTGGATCTTGGTGCATGTATATATAGATCACACACACCACATACATGCGATCAGATTCTCTTGTGAGGTCAATGACAAAATGCAAATTCGATTCTGTAGTTACCACAAGTGTACACACAGAAATAAAGGTTCCCTGGCTTCACCATATCCTCGAAATTCCATTGGCACCAACGCGCGGATCCATGGGTTTTATTAATTTGTCAATGTTTCGCATTCACTTCTTGTCAGCTCTGCACATGCACGCCACTGGTTCAGGCACTAGACAGGGGCCAATTTTGCCATGAAAATATTTAGTGTCCCTCATAATTTCACATGCATTAATTTGGTACATTTGGTAACACACAGAATATATATATCCGCCATGTCAACTATCGTCTCCAATGACCATCTGGGACTGAGGCTTTTACACCAAAGTAAAAGTAAAATTCTTTTTGCTGACATGACTTCTCTCTGACATGTTCTTTTTCTGAAGTAAACGGAATGGGAACAAAATTTGCTGATAGCTTGATCTTAAGAGCGAAGTGAAATAAAAGGTGGGATAGTGAGGAAAAGAGGCTCAGCTGAAGCATGGGGCATAAATTGCGCAGATCCATCATAAATCTCTCAGAACCGCCCATAAACGGAAGTATTGCTCGTCAGAATAAGAAAATGGGGGACCGCTTGTGTGTGTGTGTGTGTGTGTGTCTTGCTGCAACAAACTTTCAAGAAAACATGGGCTTAGGTCTCTGCTTCGTTCTTCCTTCTTTAATTTGTCAATGTAATGGTACGGATAAAATGGTCAACTTCGACGTCCAACTATGTGGAGGATTATGCCACCTCTTGGTATTGTCGTTGTTTTGACACCCTCACTAACCCATGTAACCAGGCGTATGGTCAAAGTTAACATTGAGCAAAGAAAGTTCTACGTTGACTTAACCATATATGTTACCCTCGTGCACCTAAGTGACCTAATACTTGTCTTGAGCATTGCTACGTCAAGATCACATCCTTCTAATAAATTAATTTTATGATCTTTTCCCGTTAAAAGATATAGATGAATCCACAAGAAGAAAAAAAACAAAATAACACGATAAATTTTCAAAGCAAAGAGGGCACTTGAACTTAATTTGCAGCAGGTCATCCTATTGACCGTTCTGGTTCAGCAATTTTCTTTCTCTCTCTCCTTTTTTTTGGGGGGGGGGTGGGGAGGTGGGGAAGGTGAGCTCATCAATTTAATCAGGACGTACGTTTGATATTGTAAATGAGTGGAGCCTGACCAAAACCAGTCTTATTGGCTTAAATAGTTGAGCTCCGATCAAAACCCAATGGGATTAGACGTCCTTGTTTAACTGTGTTGGGGCTGTACTATTCATGATATATACACGTTCATAAAAGTGCATTGATGGGAATTCATAAATGGTAAGCATACGGAGAGATGGCAAAAAACAGTCATTAATCAGAATTCAGAATTGAGGGAACAAGCAAGCAAGGAGGACGTGGGAGTGGGGACTCCCTCTTTTGTCCTACGTATAACTTCTGGGCCTTCATTCCCTACCTCCTTTATCGTCTTTAAACCCCCGAATTCTATCACCCACGTGTGGCTTAAGGCCCACATCTGACCCTTCAACATTAATCACATCCCACGTGTGTACCTCTCGTGGATCAGTTCTCCCACCATATATGCCTCTCGTCGACTAATTAATCACCTTTTTCTCCATATTTATTACGCATAAATCCAAAGTTGTGTTCCTTATGGTTTCATCCACAGTTTTGCCAACCCGCTCCACCAAGTGAAAGGGCAAAAGATAACTAAACAGTGATATAAACAAACATGATGAGTGATTTTGATGGGAGAAAAGGTTGATGGGCCTTGGTGAGTGTGTGTGTGGTGCATCGATCCAAGAGAAGTGAGTTGGGTCCAGAAGAGAAATATATGTGCTAATCTGGTTTTTGTGAATGATTTCAGATAGTGCTTCACTACTTGTCGTGCTTTTAATTTTCTTGCTTGCCCCGTTGGCTATTCTTTTTCCTTTCTTCTTTAGCACGCTTGCACCAACAAATGCACCTGCCTAACCCTTTCTTTTAGTTGTTTTTGGAGTCTTGTGCTGCATGCTCGTTATTAAGTGGTGGCCCGATCAATGACTTAATCACCAACTAATATCTGTGTCTGCCATTTGAAGTAGCTAGTTGGTGTTTTTTTTTTTAATTATCTGGTTCTCTACTGTAAAGCAACCACCTTTAACTTTCTGGTAAAGCTTCATTTTCAAGGGTTCTTTTATTTACAGTGTAACACTGCTGATTTGATATCGTTGTCGCTGACGAAAACTTTCTCATGCATGCACTTATCAAATGAATCCCTTATTCGCACTTCCACCGGTACAACCGTCTTATATTTTAGCAAATACGTCTAAGATAACTTCAAACTTAATATAAAACAAAAGCCTATCGTATTATCTATTATATATCCATTACTATTTGAAATTTGAAATATAGTACGAAAGAAATTGTTCATCAAGTGATGATCCTAATTATCACGCGCACGTACACTTAATTGGTTTTAACCCTAAATCAACTTTTAGCTCTACGCAAGGCTTCAAAACGGGGACCCGAAAACTGTTGAGAATGACATACTTCACATGCTGCAATTTCCAATGTATATACAAAGCAGAAACTGAATCGTACATACGCTAATAATGTACATGTACATATAGAAGTATTCATTTGTTTTATAACCTGATCCCCATTGACCTCGTACCAGTTCCATGTATCTGTTAAGTTTTCCTCGTCTGAGGTCGGATCTATGGTTAGTATTCAATTTTTTTTTTTTTAAAAGGTTTGTATAATTATGTTGAATAAAAAATGGAGCTGACCATCTCACATGTCATGTAGCTACAAGCAACTACCTATTCACATCAAGTTCTCTCATTGATTGCATCCTCCCACATGATCATGCCCGACCAATCAATAGCATCCACGTGGGACACGCTCCCTGTTCACATGGCCGTGTTCCTACCCGAAGGGCCCGTGATCCAACGCTCCAAGATTCACTCGGCAAATTCCACCAACAGAATATTAGCCGTCCGTTCCTGGTCCACGTTCTTCAGTGCCATTGCCCGACCTTGTTCCTCCCTTGTCTCCCTTGTCCTGGGCACCGTCTATTCGTCTCTTCCGCGTCCTTTCCCCCGCCACGCGCTGCCTGCCCAAACCGTGTGCGGGTGTGGGTCCCACGTGTAAAAGTCTGCCTTGTCACCACCCAATTGGCGGGTGAGGAAGCGCGTGCAATAATGGAAAGTAGGTCTATTTTGCTGAGTCAGTGCCCCATGAGAGCAAGGGAATCCAGATACTATTGTCCCTTATCTCGCTGTTGTGGCGAGCCACTATAAAATTGGGTGGATTGGGCTAAGCTGCCTCATATCTTCATTCATTCCGTCTTGGTGCTTATAAACTCAAAACCTCTTTCTCTCCGTCGCTCAGAGATCAGAACTGGAGTGTTAAATTTGATCATCATTGAAGATCAAAGAAATGGAGAATTCAGTATCAATGGGTGAGCTGAACCTGAAGGACACAGAGCTAAGGTTGGGATTGCCAGGCAGCGACGAGCCAGAGAAACGATGCAGTGTTGGAAGCAAAAGGAAATGTTCACCTGAGGAAACAAGTCGTGAGGAGGAATTAACAGGCAAGAGTAGTAGTGATGCTAAAAGTGATCAAAACGAGTCAGACCATGGCCCACCAGCAAAGTAAGTGACGATATATATTCTTTATCTTTCTCAGAGAACTTGAATTGTTTTGATATGTATTTGGAGGGGTCTGATGTCTTACAGTTACGTGTTGTTTTGGAAATGGCAGGGCGCAAGTAGTGGGATGGCCACCAGTGCGAAGTTTCAGAAAAAATAGTATGCAGCAAAAGAAGGAGGAAGAGAGTGGAAGGTACGTGAAAGTGAGCATGGCTGGTGCTCCTTACTTAAGGAAGATAGATATCAAGGTTTTTAAGAGCTACCCACAAGTCCTCAAGGCCTTAGAAAAGATGTTCGAGTGCACTTTTGGTGAATATTCAGAAAGAGAGGGATACAATGGATCTGAATATGTTCCCACATATGAAGACAAAGACGGCGATTGGATGCTTGTTGGAGATGTTCCCTGGGAGATGTTCACATGCTCCTGCAAAAGGCTCAGAATCATCAAAGGATCTGAAGCTAAGGGTTTGGGTTGTCTATGACCTTAGCATGCATATCCATATCATCCACGCATTTACGTAGTAGCTACGTGCTCAAACAGTCCACGGCGACATCAGAAATCCTTCTTCTTTCCCCCCCCCCCCCCTGGGTTGTCCAAATGGAAGCATCAATTACAAAAGGGCGACCTGAGATATATATATTATATACCTAGGTGAGAAACAGAGACACACAGTTTTTTCTACCTCCCCATTATATCTATGTATCGGCGGATTTCAGGTCTTCTTCCTTGGCCATATGTGGTCTTCTGTTTCCTTTTTTTTTTTTAAAAAAATTTTTGCCCCCCTTTCCTTCTTTTTTTCATAAGAAAGAAGAAGCCAATTAATGCTAATTATATTGTACAGAAGATATATAATAAAATCTTTTTGTTCTTGATCTGTTCTTGTGCCAGTTATACTATATTCTTTGTTAATATGAGATTTAGTTTGTAGTTTAAATTGAACTATCAGAATCAGAGATAGTATTATAGGGAAAATAGGCAGAGCTATTTTAATTTCTTTTGTTGTCGGTTGGTCTTGTGTGCTGTAAATGAAGACATGAATTTTGGGTGCATGTCCCAGTTTTGATGCTAATCGGTTGATTTTGCGTATATGGCATTGATGATACGAAGAAATGAGACCAAAGAAGGAATAATTCCATATATTTGTGTGTGTGATGAAATGAGTTTGAGATATCTCACGAGAATTACAATAAATGGCACCGCTATAGACCTCCTGGTAACATGGGGATGTCAAATCAAACAGGATGGCAATTGTCCCTGGCTTCATGATTTTATTAATTTCGGGATTTAACTTGCATGTCGGACACGTAAATTATATTACATTACATATTCTACCAGTGGGATGGTCCTAATCATGGTTTAGCAGGTAATTAATTAATCTAGGGTTTAAGATTTAGAGTTTAGCCAGGTTTATACGATAAGATGCTGTGTTGCGTACGTAAACTAGTAAACTTTTCATACCATAATGACGTAAAGGAGAAAAATTTTCCCGGTATATTTATTATAATGTCCCTAGCTAATTTCTTGAGTTTAAGCTTGCCAATGACAGCACAATCATGAAGACGTAAAAATTTCATGGCCTTGGTTCACCATATATATTGGTCCACTTATTACTTAAAGTTAAGAAGATGGAGGCATCAGGAGTCTTCCAATTTGTGTGAGTAAAATACCTTATTCAAGATGTTCAATAAATAGGGATCATGCAGGTTCGTCGACGAATATGAAAAAGCTTTATGTCATTTTCTATGATCAAGAATCATTCTTTAAAGATATTAGCAATTTCGGGAAAAATCGACTTCTTGGTCAAAGTGATGATTTAGAAACTCACTGTTTGCAGTGGGACAGTGTGTCATGAACTCGAAAGCTTGGGAAAAAACAAGCAGAAAATCAATTCCCAGGAACTGTGGCTTTGTATTTTAGTTATTTCCTACTTCAGAAAGATGCCTCTACAGGTCGCTACAGGGTTCGGGTAGTTTGGCGGATCCGATGTGGGCGCGTTATATTTGAATTTTGGTGAAGCATCTTCGTCCACATCGTTTGCGATATCTGCATGAAGCTAGCCAGTCGACAGCTTAACATGGCACGCAGGTGCAAAAGGATTTTGTGTTGTAGCATTGCAGAAACAGAGCGCGGGATTAGAGTTTGATATCAGTCATGTCAAGAACAGATCTTAAACTCCAATCAGTGAATAGAACCAGTCAACTCTTTTTCTCATAAGAGAAGACAGATCACCATTTGGCCCTCACGTACAGGCCAGAAGTAGGGTACCAGGGAGGAAAGTTCCAATTTAGACTTTCTGGTTCACAGACCAAATTAATGAGTAAAGTGGGAATGCCAGACACAGGATTCGGTTTCTGCAAAATGGTGATACTGTCCTCTATCTAACTCAGCCTACACACATTCATTCCATGTTATGGAGGACCCAGTATCTGCCATTGCACGCTGTGTTCTGTCTCTGTGCTGACATTACAGTTGTCCACTTGCCTAGTAGCCTTGCACACCCATAAAAGGGGGACAAAATCTCTTGAATCAATGCATAGGACTCCAGCAAGAAAGAAGACGCCATCCTTGAACTAATCATAACGCATCAGAATAACCACCCAACGAATCCCAGCGTTCCAGGCATGAAGAAGAGACCTTCCAAATCTCATCTTCCCCTTCCCCACACATGAATATCTGCCCTGAACACTATAGAAGCCTATTCCCCCAGCGTACCTCTATTATCAAGAATTAGGCCTCCGCAACCTCCGCCTGCCTTATGGCATATGACTTGCCTATATTTTATTTCTCGATAATTGTCTAAAATTATTGAATTTAAGAGGAACTCGATTTGAAAAGATTTTCCTACAAGGGACTATCATCGTATGACTCATAATCAAAACATGAACCTTGTCTCTGTAGTAACGCAAGGTTTAAGGGACGAAAACGTTGTATTGACAGAGGGCATCCTTATGGGCATTATTTAATAATTTATTAACAAGTATACTACTTCCCCTCGAATCTGAGTAAATATAATCACTTGTCCAAAATGATATATCGAGGATGGTTTTATTTATAAAGACAAAACAGTGTTTCTGATGTCGTTCACGATAATAATTCAGCAAATAAGATACACGTGCGCAATCAGCGCAGAAAATTAGGCACAGCAAACGAATAATGTAAGTTGCTGAAGTAGAGCTATAATTTGCATTCAAAGTGTAACACACTGTACAAAGTATCCTCGTCAAAATCAAATGCTACGTTGGGCACCGCTGACACAAGCTTTTAGAAAGACAAGAATTCATCAGCAGCCGCCATGCTTACAGGCATCCTAGCATTTTGATCAGGGAAAAGCTCCATCCTCGTATCCATTATTTCCAGCTGGGACTTGACCCATGGTGGATTGGACCTGCCCTCCACCCACAATGCTTCCCCTGTATCTTTGTGCTTGAAATCAGGATACTTTGGGTTCCTCTGCAAATTTTACAAAAAACTTCAGGCACCATGAATTCAAATAGGCTTTCCTATAACTATGGAAGCATAATAATCATAAACAAACCAGGAAACCACCCGTGCCATGCAGAGGTTGGTGATCAGTTGCTGTTGATATAGCGCTTAAGAGATGAGTGATTGTATAGTATGAGGTCATCATCATAATTTTTGTTTGGATTATTATACCGGAAATTAATTATTGAGCTAAATCCATATAACAAATGGTAGAATGAATATAAAGCAAACTGCAAAACTATTTACTATTTTACTGCTTTTTTTCTGAGCGTACATGCTTAAAATGGAGAACAGACACCCCATGCTCAATGGCAAGTTAAGTAACAAGGGTCAAAGTTATAAGACGGGAAAATAAGGCAACAAGAGAAAATATAGCCATATAGGTGTCAGGGAGAAGGGATTCATAAAACAATTGCAACATTCAGTAGGCAATGGATTACTTGAAAATTTAAACAGGCATCAGATTCCACGAGGAATATAATTACAGCTGAGAAGCAAAACCTTTTCTTCATTTAAAAGATACTACCTCTAATCCTTAATATAAGAACTAGTTAACTAATTTTAGTAAATTACATTTGATAATACCTTCAACAACTACAACTACTATAAAGATACCTTGAAAAAAAATAGATAAATATGATAAACAAAATAGATTGGGGTCTTATATTTAGGACCAAATTACTAACTCTTATATTAAGGATAGGAGATAATAATTAACAATTTACCTTGTTTTTCCTGTTGTCCCACCACTCCTCTGGCCTAGCAAAGAACGCTTGCCATAATTCTTCTGCAGAGCCATTATTATTTACACCGGAGTTCCCTCTTCTATCTGAAATCAAAGCAGAAAAAAGGCCTGCCATTAAGCGGAAAAACAATAGTGAGACATAGTGGACACTATATTTGATTGAATACATGACTTGCCAGTCATCGTGGAATGAGACTCGCGATTGTTTGTCGATACTGGTAATTGACCCCTTTCAATGAAATTCAGCTGCTGAACAAACACCTGCTTGAGACCTAAAATATAGTGATTCACTTGCAGAAGGGCAACAAATACGTACATAAAATAAAAAATAGGAAATTACAAAACCTTGTAGTAGGTCTGCGGTTTCCCGAAGTTGCTTTGGACAGTATCTGTAACCAGGCGACCAGAAACATAAATTTGGTGGCCTCTCTCTACATGCTGAAAAGCAACATGTGCAAGCTCATCCCAGAATGTCAAGTTTATCCTTCATTTGAAAAAGTAACTTCTCTGAGAAACATAATTCTTAAAAATCCCAAGAAAGTGTTTTAGGCCGGAAACGCAAAGCTACTTTTCCCTTCATTCTAGAGTATATTGTTACTCTATAGCCAAAATAAAAAATCATCAAAAGAAACTACACAGTGGCACTCAACTGAATGGGAATGCAATGCAATAGAGCTCTAGTTAACATTTTGCTTATTCAGATGATAAACAGTGCTTTTGTTCCTTTTATGGGCACCAACCACCATAGGAATTCCTTTTCCACTTCCTGCCCATTCTATATTACTCATTTGAAAGAGTACTCAACATGAATTCAAATAGCAACATCTTGCAGCAACAGCTATGGGAAAAGCTATGAGTTCCCATCCCCCTTTTTCTAGAAGTTGAAGTGAAGCTAAAGACTTAGAAGTGTAGCAAATAAATTTCAGAGAGCAAGTCAATGAAAAAGCCATCGCCGAAGTGCCCCACGAATTGCCACCCGGTAAGCAAATCATTAACCACGAGGTAACAAGAAAGCAAACAATGTTTAAATGCCACGAATAATAGCAAACGGGTGAAGTACCAGAATGACTGGGTGGCATTTTTTTTAACGGCGAGGCGGGTCCAGGCGACCACTTTGCCGGAGGGAAAGTTCTTAATTTCTACAGGAATGGCGACGATGCCGATTAGATTGACGGAATTGCAAAGCTCCTTCTTCCAAGGAATCACTGGGGGCTTAGGGTACGAGACCTGAGGCTGGGAGTGATCGTTATTAGCGTAGAACGGGTCTTTGTAATCATTCATGGAGCACTTGAGGCAACCATTCCACTTATAAGAGTGGGTTTTGTAGGGAGAGTATACGGAAGGGAAAAGGTTTGGGCATTGAATTACAGACGGAGATTTGGGGATACGGGGGATGATGTGCAGGTTTCTCAAACTAGCTGCTTGTTCCAACCCCATTGCTTCTCGTCTTCCTCAGGGACTTATCTTCAAGTATTTCACACTACGGAGGCTCATTCAGGCGTGGAAGGGAGGTAATGGTGTCCATTGCTCTGGGCTTCGGAATGGAACAAATAGCTCGAGGAAGCCCGTGTTCAAATTATGGACTAATGGAGGAATGGAATCCCTTAAGCCCAAAACTTATATAATTGGGCTTCAGGCAATTTGCTCCGTTAATCATGGGTAGGCCCATAGCTCCGTTCAAATTGTGGGATTCTTTTGCCGACAAATTATGGGCCAGTTGAAGACTGGAATCCCTTTCAGCTCAAAACCAATGTAACTGGGCCATTTGCTCCTTTAATCATTGGCAGGCCCATAGCTCCGTCAATTTATGGGCCAGTTGAACCGAATCCAGTTAAGCCCAAAATTTATATAACTGGGCTTCAGACCATTTGCTTGGCTAATATGGGTAGGCCCATAGATCCGTTCTAATTATGAGCCCGTTGAAGAATGATATCCTTTTAAGCCCAAAAATAACTGGGCTTCAGACCATTTGCTCCGTTAATATGGGTAGGCCCATAGGAACTATCTTTCTCTATTTTTCTTCTACTCTCATCTTGGAATGTGACACCAACGGGGATTGGATCTAACTGAAAGAGCTAGTCCCTCACAACGTGACAAACCAATATTCAAATTCTTGCTGGGAGATGTGCCTACATTTAATGCCCGACAGTGTCTCGAAATAGAATTTCCTCCAATAGAAAGATAACTATGCTTTAGCAAAAAAAAAAAAAAATCTTGAAATGTGACATCTTACATAGATTTTAACTTTAAATTGCATATAAATGTTTTTATAATTGCAATAATTATCGTATGATCAATAGTAAATTTTATTCGAGATAAACTATTTTCCAAATATAATATTTTATCGTACGAAATTCTATTTAGATAATATATTTCTCAAGAAACAAAAACGCTAGATAACATTAAATAGTAGAAGGATAAGAAGGTGGTGTCTTGTTTTTCCGAGTCCATATATCAACTTGGGTACTTTTTCTCGTTTTCTAGTGTATAGTGTATACATAAGCTAGGAACTTTATTTTGTTGTTTTTGCGAAATACAAGTCAGGAACTTATTTTCCAATAAAACAGGAAAATAAGCTTCCCGTATTAGAGTCAAACAAAAATCTTTTACTTTTTACTAATAGGCATTATCTCTAGCAGTATGAAAAAATTTCTGCTAAAAAAAATACTCACATTTAGTACTTAATAGCGTCTTAAATGAGATCACTTTAAATAAGAGGATATATGCGCTTAGGACAAAAAATCTATTGTTTTAGAGATGAAAGATCAATTGAAGAGTTTTTTTTCCCTCTTCTTATCTTAATTTTCTTTTCTTTTGACCCAAAAGAGAGTGGAGACACGGCGCACATAGGCGAGTTGAGTTGATATTTGATAAATGGGCAGAAGCTCTGTAGAACGGGAGATGTTTGTCCTATCTGTCTATTTTATTAATGGCTTATGGGCATGAACCGTTGAAGACAGCACCCTTATCCGTCCTTCTTCGAATTCTACAATGGTTTATCGTCCAATAATTATTCAGGAGAACAAAGATGAGCCTGGTGACTTTTGAGTTAAAGCTGACGCCCACCCAATAACAAACAAAAAGTATAATCATTTTCTGCGGGACTCCGCAAAAAACAGCATTCTTCAAAGCAAACATTATTCGTCTCAAATTCTTGAGAAATTACATCCCCTCTATCCTATGACAAGGTCCCACAAACCATTACATTATAAAAAGCGCTCCCGTAATGTTCCACTACCCCCACTCCACCCATTGATCCAAAAAAGCAAGAGCTTATCAAGTGAACTTTGACAATTCCTTTCCTTTTACTTGAAACTTAGCAAGACAAGGTGGGGTCTGTCATATTTTCAAGGCATTGACATCCACCCCTGCACTGACAAAAAAAAGCAGAAAAAGAAAGGCAAAAAAGATACAACTATGGCATCTGACTTTGATTGCATCCAGTGACTGGAATTATGGGGGTTTTGAAACACACATAAATGGGGGGTCCCAGCAGTGTTAGGTGAGGCCTTGGAGGAGGGTGAGGTCTTCTATGGAGGAGGATTAGTCTCAGACTTAACTATGCTTGAGGTGTCTGGTGGCTGCGAGTGGTATATTGCAGACGCGAGTGAGATCGGCATTATGCAGAGGGCCTTCGATTGAAGGAATTGCATGGCAGCTCCAACATTTTCCTCCATAAGCTTAGCTACTTGTCTTTCCGTGCCATCATTCGACCACTTCTCCCACACTGCTTCATTTCTTCCACCTTCACTTCCATCTTCCTAATCAACACTAGATTTGATTAATTGTTTGAAGAGATATATAATAATTTTTTAATAATAGATTTAGATACAGTTCTATATACCTGCTACCGGATTTTTCAATTAAAAGTTGACTGCTCTATAGTTTTCAGTGATAATAGGGAATTCTATAGTCATCTGTAGAACCCATAAGGTTACTACTAAAGACCTATGTACTCATCATGGACTAATCAGAGAAGCTGACCGTAAAGAAGAAAGAGTTGTATATAATTTTTTATTCGTTTTATTCTATAATAATCATACCTCAACTGATGATAATGGGATGTCAGTCACCAGTGGTGCAACTGCACCGGCTCCACCTAATCTACTCATACTCAAAACCTGAAAGACAAATGGAATCAAATTGAATAGTCACTACAAGAATTCCAAACTCTTGGTTTCTCACACTTTGTGGAGAACTCAAGAAGTGGACCCCGTGAAGAATCTCGCTTTGATATTCATATCATAGGTCAATCAATTTGTTTTCCAATTGATGTCTAGGGGATTTAATGAACTTTTAACATATTCAGAGAAATTGGTATTAGAAAAAGAATAAAACATAATAGCTTCCATCATGGAGAAACATTTAAGTCAACAACCAAAGACGCCTTCAATTACCTTCACTTGAAGTCTTAAGAACTTGACATAATCCACAATTTCATCTAACATGGCAGCTCTATCTGTCTGAAGAGGCACAAATAACATGAGAACAAATGAAATAATTTGAACCTAATTTTCAAATGAAATATTACAGGGCAGCAATATTGAGAAACACTATGAGAAAACAAAGCATAATAACATTTTCTGCATTTTCCTGTGATAATAGTAATCACTATCTCTGGTATCAGTTGCCAAGAAGACATATAAATGATAAATTAGTTAAGTTACAGGCATCAAATTACTGCCTACTAACAAGAAACGTCAATTTTGTTTTACAAGACATACAGCTTCTAACTACATGGTGATTAACATGAAAGAAAAGTCATTTACCTTATTAACACTAGGAACCAGTTCCTGCAAGGCCCTAATTCTTTCCGCTATTCTTTCTCTGCGCAACTGTCATCAAAAGATAACATAAAGAATAATTAAAAATAAGCCTCATCTATGGACAAATGATGTTAATGTCTAAACAAATCATCCTCATGCTTAAGATCTAAACATGATGAAGCAGACAATTAGCATTCATGCAAATATTCTGAGAATATCCTGAGACTCACCCGTTCAGCTATGCTGTGTGGATCTGTGGCCTGTCCTCTTCTAGCCCGCACCCTTGGTCGCATTGTTGGTGGCTGTGGAGCAGCAGGAATGCTAGATGGCATAGACTGCCCATGAAAAACCTGCAAACAGTTCATTGGATCAGTAAGAGAAAATGCTTCCTGATCAACAGATTCACCGTCCCAGCCCAATGATAGAAAAATTGAAGTAAAATGGAATAGAATCTAATTTTTATAATATGAAATCATTTATTTAACCATTAGTAAAAATCAATCTTAGATGCTCCAAATTAAATGACATGTCCTAGGGTTCAAAGATCCCAGAAAGTGACCAGAAATACTTACGCAAGGGCCTGAGTAACTCAACTTTTAGCACATCACGATTCTATGAGCTTAAAACAATTTGCAATTCAAAGATTATTCCGTCTCACGAATATTAATTTCATTCCATTCTAGTATGACTTTGTCACACCATAAGGCTATTCGATGGCTGTACTTTGAACCAAACACGACCATCTGAGATATTTATAATAACATGACATGTTAATAATATAACTTGCTACACATTTTATATTTTTTGTGATACATTACTGTGAAGACCACGTCAAAACCTTTACCTGTACAAAAGACAGACCATGACTGCCTATCCGTTTTCTAGAATAACATCGCTTTCCCACTTTCATTAGTATCAAATTGTACGTGAAGCATTAAACCCGTCCTAACAACTGATTCCCCTTTGTTGTACATCCATCACAAGCTTTTTTATTTTCATTTACTGTTCCCTACACACAAATGAATCAAGCACAGCCTAAAACCTTACGTCTTAAAGGTTTCGAAACAGTCTTGTTCTTTCAGGAATTGGGAAAGAGAAGTTAATATATTTGATTAATTTTTACCGAAATGATCAATTTTCCGCCGTGAAGTCATGGGAAATGAGAAAAAGGAAATAATATCACCAACTTTCTGTTTTTTTTTTTGGGGGGGGGGGGGAATCTACCTTCTTAAACTAAAACCATTAAACCGCTAAGCTCACTTACAACTGAAAGTCATAACCAAGAGACGAAAAATAAATATTTAATTTTTATATTCGCAAGAATCATTATGGATGAATTGCAGTCAATTTCCGCCAACACTAACAGAAAACTGAGGAAACAATAAACAAGCTTATCTTACATTCTTAGTTCTACCATCAACGATGTCATCGCGAAAGCGCTTCCCACTGCCCGAAGCCTCCTCGGTTTTAAAATAACTTCCTCCTTTTCCTTGCTCCAAACTGAGGCCTAACTGGTATACTGGTCCATGAAAACCAGTACCGCCAGCAGCACCGACGGCAGAGGGGTGGCCGGTGGCATCGCTTGAGTTGAGCTGCAGCATCTTAGGAGCCGGAGAAGCCGTACCGGCCAAGCCGCCATCAGCTCCAGCCAGGCCGGAGTCAATGGAAGCGAAGGTTGGGAGCCCAAGGATTTGTTCGAAGAAGTCGTCGGTGGAAGCCTCGGATGGGTTATTGGCCATGAGTCAAGACTCGGGACGAGTCGTGCTGAGAAACAATTGAAGGACTCGATTCCTATCTACATGAAGCGCAGAGAATTTTTCCAACCCCCGCAGAGTAGCTTTTTTCCTCCTCTGCCTTATTTTCACGAAGCAGTACTGGTCAGTTCTCAGAGAGCGTGGAGAACAGACCAATGGGAAGTGGTGGCTTTATGCCGAGTTTAGGAGAAATCTGCCCTTTATCTAAAAGGGGCTCCATTTTAGATAATTTACAGGTCCACCCTGCCTTTCCTCTTATTTATATCAGACGTTGTTGTTAGTCCAGGGGGTCTCGGCCAAAATAAACCTATATGATAACGCATGGCGTAGTTTAAAATGATATGAAAGTTTTCAAAAAAATATTTTACTTATAACTTTAATATTGTTATTATCTGTCATTCTAATTAAAAAAAAAGGGAAAAACATTTACAGTCACTGTGGCAAATGGGGCCGCGAGAAGTATTAATTTTGCCAGAATTGATGGAAAATGAATTAAACTTGATAAACTTAAAAACAAAATTTATATGTTTGTCATTCCAAAGGACAATTACTGTTGAAAAGTCAATGCGCTACAATAAAAAATATAAAAATACTGTTCACTTAAATCGAGATAAAACTCTATTCACATATTTATTTTGTATATTGTAAAATCACTTTTTTAAAGTATAATTTAATTTTCTTTCTAATATTATTTTAACATAAAATTTAATTTGTAGTCAAGAGCCCAGTGCTACATAAATAACCATCCACACCAAAAGACTCGTCATCATAATACAAAAACCGTGAGGACGGCAGGGTGAAGATGTAGAATCCTTGTCAGCAGAGCCCAATTCTTCAGCACTGCCCAACTCATGAACCCCTCCAATTTTAAATTAGAGAGAATTTTACTGTAGGACCGCAGAAGACAATTAATATCAAAGAGCCCCTAAAATTTTCTGAAACCTCATTGCAAGATCAAGGGACCAATCTGATATTAGTTCCACAAACGAAATGACGCCACTGCCCCTCATTTTAGAGTGAGATTACAATAATACCCCTCCCTTTTAATTTTGTTAAAAAATAAATATTTACCGGAGTTACTGTTCCGGCCACCGGCGCTTAGGTGGCCGTCGTCAGGGTCCGGTCACCGGTGGCCGGAACAGTAACTCCGGCGAGACCTCCGGTGGCCGGAGTTTTTTTTGTTTAAAACAAAGTGGCCAAGGGAGGGTTTGAACCCAGGACCCCTTGGCACACCAAAAGACTTGTAACCACCAAGCCAAGCAACCCATTCAATCATAAAATGCAAATAAAACTATATATAACAAATAAACGCAACAGTCCAAATGTAAGTGAACAGGTGAAATTAGACGATTTACAAGTGGAATTCAAAAATTTGCAACAAAAATTAGGCAATTTACAAATAACATAATAGAAGTCATAACCCAAAATGCAAGTGTTTAAGTGCAAATGAGCAAGTGAAATTTGAAGATTTACAATAAAAGTTTATGGATTTACAACCCAAATTTGGGAAACACAAGAGAATTCACAACCCAAAATGTAAGTGTTTGAGTGTAAGTGAACAAGTGAAATTAGACGATTTACAAATGGAATTCAGCAATTTACAACAAAAATTAGGCAATTTACAAATAACATAATAGAACTCACAATCCCAAATACAAGTGTTTAAGTGTAAACGAGCAAATAAAATTTGAAGATTTACAACAAAAGTTTATAGATTTGCAAGTGAAATTCGACAATTTCACTTGCTCATTTGCACTTAAACACTTGCATTTGGGGTTATGACTTCTATTATGTTATTTGTAAATTGCCTAATTTTTGTTGTAAATTTCTAAATTCCACTTGTAAATCGTCTAATTTCACTTGTTCACTTACACTCAAACACTTACATTTGGGTTGTGAATTCTCTTGTGTTTACCAAATTTGGGTTGTAAATCCATAAACTTTTATTGTAAATCTTCAAATTTCACTTGCTCATTTGCACTTAAACACTTACATTTGGGGTTATGACTTCTATTATGTTATTTGTAAATTGTCTAATTTTTGTTGTAAATTGTTGAATTACACTTGTAAATCGTCTAATTTCACTTGTTCACTTACACTCAAACACTTATATTTTGGATTGTGAATTCTCTTGTGTTTCCCAAATTTGGGTTGTAAATCCATAAACTTTTATTGTAAATCTTCAAATTTCACTTGCTCATTTGCACTTAAACACTTGCATTTGGGGTTATGACTTCTATTATGTTATTTGTAAATTGTCTAATTTTTGTTGTAAATTGTTGAATTACACTTGTAAATCGTCTAATTTCACTTGTTCACTTACACTCAAACACTTATATTTTGGATTGTGAATTCTCTTGTGTTTCCCAAATTTGGGTTGTAAATCCATAAACTTTTATTGTAAATCTTCAAATTTCACTTGCTCATTTGCACTTAAACACTTGCATTTTGGGTTATGACTTCTATTATGTTATTTGTAAATTGCCTAATTTTTGTTGCAAATTTTTGAATTCCACTTGTAAATCGTCTAATTTCACCTGTTCACTTACATTTGGACTGTTGCGTTTATTTTGTTATATATAGTTTTATTTGCATCTTATGATTGAATGGGTTGCTTGGCTTGGTGGTTACAAGTCTTTTGGTGTGCCAAGGGGTCCTGGGTTCAAAACCCTCCCTTGGCCACTTTGTTTTAAACAAAAAAAACTCCGGCCACCGGAGGTCTCGCCGGAGTTACTGTTCCGGCCACCGGTGACCGAACCCCTGACGGCGGCCACCTGAGCGCCGGTGGCCGAACCTCCGACCTCCGGTGGCTAGAACAGTAACTCCGGTAAATATTTATTTTTTAATAAAATAAAAAGAGAGGGGTATTATTGTAATCTCACTCTAAAAATTAATATCAGATTGGTCCCTTGGTCCTGCAGTGAGGTTTCAGAAAGTTTTGGGGGCTCTTTGATATTAATTGTCTTCTGCGGTCCTACAGTGAAATTCTCCCTTTAAATTACACTATAAAATAAATTTTATATTATATTATAAAATAACTCTTATATTTAGAATTGAAGTAACACTTTTTAAAAAATATAATTAATTAATTCCAACCCATTTTCTTTTCAGGCCGTACGATTTTGAATAAGAAAGAAGAAAGAAAAGGTATGACTGCAATTCTCACCCACAAAGTCACCCTTCTTCTCTAATATTATACTCCTTCGGTCCTAATTATAAGACCCAATTGACTTATTTGAGGAGATTAAGGAAGTAAGTTAAGTTGGTTATTTATAATAAATAAGTGTTGTCATTCCTAAAATATCCTTGCTAATTAAGTATATTGGCTAAAACTATCATTATTAGAAGGATTATCTTGGAAAAAAATACATAAATATAAGAGACAAAATGGATTGGGTCTTATAATTAGGACCAAATAAAAGTCAAATTGGGTCTTATAATAAGGACCGGAGGAGTACAACGCAATTCTGTTACCGTTACATTGTTAATAATAATCACGTTTTCAAAAATCAATTTCACTTCGGACAAAAACAAGTCAAACTTTCATGTTTATTCACTTCGTGAAAATAAGAGACACAAGTAGACAAAAACAAGTCAAACTTTCATGTTGATTCACCTCGAGAAAATAAGAAACACAAGTAGAAAGAAGTGGGGTAAAGGGGAGAACTGGGGCGTCATTCTATATCACTTAAAAATGTTTTCAGGGTTCCCCCCGACAGAAAAGTCCTTGTCCTCTTCCGTTTTTTTTTTTTTTTTTTTGGGGAAAAACATCAAAATGATATAAATTAAAAAGCACATAAAAGAGTGATCCGCAAAAAAGACTCAAGACTCCGAATGGAAAGAAGACACTGAGGCTGAGCCCGAATAACAAAGAAGCTTCTTTCGTCTATACAGCAGCCTGAGTTAATGGGGCTAGGCTTGTGACCAATAAATTAAAAAAATACAATGGGCCAGGCTTTACCCCAATGACAATCACAGTAGCAACTATCCATGTTGGCTAACGGTTTATCATCTGCTACTAGTTACTATAGCCCGGAAAGGCAAATCCCTTGCATGTACTGCAAGGGCTCTTTGTGATGCAGTCTTCTTCCATATCTCGCTTTCCCCTGCAAGCAAAAGACCTATCGTTCGTATCTGGAGAGTGTGGAAATGTTGCAACTTACAAGCAATAAAGCAAGACATAATATGCACAATATCTCTCCAAGTACATGCGAACAATCTCCAAGACTTTAGACAAAACACTGAATAAGTTGGTTATACACCAAATTAGGAAGCATAAGATCCTCTCGGCTTTTGTAAGGGATTCTAGGTCAATAAAAAGTTCTCAACAACTCTGACATAAAGAATTGCTTTCTATCGGGGGGAAAAATGAATAGCTTCTCGCTTCCTTCGGCCCCCTGACGTCACATTGCTTAAATGATTTGCTAGTTATAAGGTCATGTGTTCATCATGCACCAGTTTCTCGCCACATTCTAATATGCAGAAGCAGAAAACCTTCATTGCCATAGTGTCACCAGGAATAGTAGCCCCCAATGACTACTTTGTCAATTGCCAGTGTCACTAGGAATATCCGAATATCAGCCACATCCTTTCTTTCAAAGGTAACAGTCAACAATTTTTAACCCATAGATTCCTAGACGTTTCCTATCCTGAACATAGAAGTTAATATTTGTTGATATCACATCTCCTCATTGATGTTTGCAAATTATTACTGACATCTTTCCAGTTCAACACCAAAAACTAATAATTCCCTATGCCCGCGCGCGTGCACAAAGTACTAACCCAATGCCTTCATTAAAACTGCCCGCTAAATTGATATAATTTTATATTTGCAGATGCTAAAATCTAAGCACATATATCTTGGAGAATGAGGTATCACGTAGTATTACCATACCTTTCATATTTGGTTTCGGGGCTGTGAAAAGAATTCCTTTGCATTATGAGCTACCTCAGCCTCTAGAATTGCTTCCAAAACTATGTCAGATCCTGTCACATCAGCTGCCAAAACAATGATGTCATGGGCTGCTCAGTTTAAATATTAATCAATAACAAGGGCACTTCTTCAACATTTCTCCTCATACCAAATAAGTCAAATTAAAAAAGAAAACTGGTCACACAATCATACAAATCCAGAGAGCTGCCACACATTTTTCAAGAACTTATACTTTTTTTATATGCATTAACTACCGATATTCATCATTTGTAATTTTAAGCCAGATAAACCAGAGGTAGCCGAATAAGAATGATGTCAAAAGCCAACCATGTAGATGACAAGCAACAAGAAAACATAAATGGTAAATGATCATCACCCCCACGATTCGGTGACAGTCCAGCATCTTCGGCAGATATTGGAATGACAGCAAGGGGCAGTTCGTTGTCAATCCTCACTTCAGTATTACTAGTTGACAGGTTATTCTTTATCGCAGGAGACTCAGCCAATCTGGCATAGGTAGTTGCTTGACAATGCATATTGCATGAATCTGAGGATGGTAGTGCAGAATCCTGGAAACAAAAATAGGCACGTGATATGCTAAGATCCTAAAACAGAATATAATTATTCGAAGCTCCAAAGTAAACCTTGATAACAGAGAGTACTAAGTCATTCTTTCCGCTAATGTTTTCTGGTTTCCTATTGGCAAGACCAATAGTAGTTTGACTATGCATATTGCATGGATCTGAAGGCAGTGAAGCAGAATCCTAGAACCAAAGGTAGGCATGTGAGTATAATCAGATCCTAAAGCATTATATATAATTATTTGAAGCTGCAAGATAAACCTTGGAAACAGTGGATGCTGAGTTATTCTCCCAACTAGTGCTTTCTGGTTTACTATTGCCTAAATAAAATAAGAAGAGCATTGCAGAATTGTACAGAGTTTCAGCAACCATGTCTGTAAAAATCTAGTGCATACAACAATATGCCTAAAATTATTTGTTCAGATAATACCATCTGAGGTAGATTTGAGGTCAATATTATCCACAAGCCTCCGGGTCAAAGGACCAGGATTTATGATTGATATGCTTCGAATTTCATGCCGTATGGCATCTAGCTGGGCCATTGTATCCTGCAATTCCTTATGAACCTGAAAAAATAACAAATGAACGTAATATAATTTAAATTCTGCAAAGGAATGCCATGGCCAAAAGTTAGTTTGGATAAAGGTGATCCTCGGATGAGATATATAGATATGCTCCTAACAAAAATATTTTTTATCAGAAATATTGATCGAAGATATCCAAAGTGCATCACATTCATTCAAGAAATTAGGCTTTTTAATTGTTCTCATCTCCTTTTTTTCCTTTTCTAAAGAAAGAAAGAAAGATTATGTTGAACCCCCCACTTCCTCACTGATGGGAGGAGTAGAGAGAATGAAAGGAGAGGAAGGGATGAAGTTGGAGACTGCACTGACAAGATAAACTGACTTCAACTGGTCTAGAGAATTGGCATACAGCTATTGACAGGAATATTTATAGGAACCCACAACAAGAGAACAAAATGAATGAAAAGACAGAAAAGTAAACAAACCAGAAAATAGATAGCTAGAATTTCGAGCGCATAGAATAAGTCAGCCACAATTTCTATTCCTATTCTCCATCTATTTTTTATTTATTTTCTCGCCTGCACCTCAAGCAACAAAGGGGACACATTTATCATCTAATATATGATCAGGTAGTGTTATATATATATATATATATATATATTCAATCCACATCATACTGCCTTGGATAAAAAGGGAGCACCTGGCGAGCTTGAGTTTGCTCCATAACAGAGTCGAACTGGCCACGAGCCAACTGCACGTATCCAACAGCTCGGCCAGCTAGCCTCCCTGCCGTTCTAGCAATCCTTGGCAAATCCTTTGGGCCTATTATACAGTTTGGTGGATAAGTAATTTGAAATTGCGCTAAGAAATAAATTTGATAAATGCGGGTAAGTACCGATCAAAGCAGCAGTAGCTCCAATCAACAGAAACAGCTCTCCATACGAAATTCCCAGCATTGTTCACTGCTTGTGGCACCTCAGCCTCTGAGAAGAGAGGAGTTTGAAACATAATGAAGCATGTGATCAATCAAAATAGAATTGCCACGAAACATTTCGCACAAAAGCATAACAATTTCATTTTACGGCACTCACTGCAAAAACAATCCAAGAGGTAGCATTCGAAAATCAATTTCATAAATTCAATACACCAAAAGAAGGAGGTTCATAACGAAGCTCAGAAACCGACAAACAACCGATTTTAACAACTCAGGAGTTTCTTTCGAATTGTACTTCTTATCCTTTATCGTGGGCCAAGTTCCAGTATTAGGTCCATGACGGATGGGGCTAATCCTAATGCTCTGGTCCTCAATAGACGCTAGGGCAGCAGAGAAGATTCAGGGGAGGGGAAAGCAAGTATCCAACGAGATTCGAAAGAAATTTCCTTCGTCACGATATAACGTTTTTGTTCAAGAAAAATAGCAAATAAAAACCTAGTAATATATGAAATTATAATTTGGGATTCTCAATTTAAAAAATAATAAATGAAAACTCGGTCTCATATTATAAATATGAAATTTTAATGAAATGTCTGAAATACCCTTCAGTCAAATGATAGGTTAACTATGGGAAATGATATGTTTACTTTAGCGAATGACAATTTCAATAGAGCAAATCACAATTTAGTTGAGGGTATACCAAATGACAAGTTAACTATGAAAATGACAAGTTCAGTAAACCAAATCATAATTTAGCTGAAGAACATTTCAAACGTTTCATCAAAATTTCATATTTACAATATAGGATCGGGTCTTTATTTGTCATTTTTCAAATTAAAGATCCCAAATCATAATTTCACGCGTTAGAGAGTTTTTATTTGCTTTTTTTTTTTGTTTATGACCTTTTTCCTTATGGATTTATGTTTTTTGTTAGCGAAGTTATGAAAATTAATTATTTTAAAATATCATAAATTTTCAAAATTATCCAAAATGAATGAATGAAAATATCCTCGATGCATAACTCAATACATAATTTGGTTGAAAATCGAAAGTTAATTGCAAATAGATTATAAATTGCGAAAATTATATAAATTTTAAAAGATTAATTATACATCGTTAAATTTTAGCGGTAAATAATAGAAGACTAGCTGTGGATAAGTTGTAAATTATGAATACAATTCAAACATTTCAAAGAATTCAGCGAATTGATCTTTTGACTTTTATAATTAACTCTTTCTATTATTATAATTAAGTATTTAAAGTTTATAAAACTTTCACAATTTATGAGGGACTTTATAAATAATTTTCCATCATTTATCATTAAGCTTCCAACATTTATTAGTGAACATTTAAGATTCATGAACCTTCTACGATTTATAATTCATGAGAGTCCACTCATTTCTTTTTAAAAACTTTATCCCTACTGCGTAATTTCCTGCAAAAGAGCCTAAACCTGACGGCTACTTATGCTCGGGCTGAACTTACCTTTAAAAATCATATTTACCTAAAAAACATTGTGTCATTATTTTTTATATTTTAGAGCATTGTAATCACTTTTTCTGCCTTCATTTTTTAAGCTATCACTATTTTTCATTAAACTAAACGCGCATTCGCTTATCAAATTATCCTTATATTCGATGACAAAAATATATTTATATATATATATATATATAGATATATCCTTATCTTCATTGTGTACCAAACCTCAAGTGAAAAATTGACAATTTGAGGCGGAGAAAAAGCAACATCTATTTTGTTTAATATAATCTCTATGTAATATAAAAATTTTAACAAATCACTAGTTATGAACCATAAACCATGCATCTTATTTCTTCAGACTCCATGCAATACAAAGGCACCATGCTAATTTATTCAAAAAGGAAAGAAAACAACCCCACGAAAGCTAAATTATCCAAGTTACAATTCAACAGGAGAGAATTTTTTAAGGTTTTTTCCGGGGGCGTTGGAAGGGGGAGGGGGAATGTGAAATGAAACAAGCTTCGAGTTCAACGTCTGCCAGATGCCACAGATTCAGCAGAAAAGAGATATTTCACTCGCGAAAGGACAGAATCATGCGCAGGATCATAAGGATGGTCTTTGGAAGGAATCTCCAGTATAGCAGGAACAGGCTTGTTGTAGCTATCAACTAAAAATCTTATCATATTTGCAACCTGGATAATGAAGGATATAGGATTAGGTCTTCAATTAAACATGCACAGTTTAGAGTTTATGAAGGAAAGCCAGAGGATCATAAATCAGTTCCAAGGTTTTTTTTTTTTTTTTTGGGGGGTGTTTCCACTGGCTAATTAATCATTATTCATCTTTGAAGGCAGTGGACAGCGGTTTGAGATAGGAATAGATCCTCTAGGAAAACAAGCCAAAACAACAGATGATCCCACAAATGATGTGCGTGTGTGTAAAAATACCAAACAAGTTCATAAAAGGAGCTGCTTATATAGGGAATTTGTATTAAAAAGAGCCATCCAGTAAAAACCCCAAAAGTTGATGAGCAAGAATGCATCTAGACCTGGCACAGGAGAAATATTAAAAGTCTAGGTGACCCAATTAAATAAGACTTCGCAGTATCTAATATCATGTAAGGTTTTGGTAGGGTTTCCATATAAGTAAATCCAATCATTGTGCAGGATAAGCTATTATACAGCGAGGATCTTCAGAAACATGCGGGTCATGTTCACTTCCACAAGTGGCTATTGCTGGTTTTGACTAGATTTGCATGTCTACGGACAACAGCCTTACCCACTTGCGAATTATGAATTAGTCTGAAGATGCAAATATAACTTACATATTGGCTTATCAGCACAATTGCAATGTCTTCCCTTGCTGTGAACTCTTTGAAAGCATCTTCAATTTGCTTGACAGTCGTTTCTGAAAACAAGCAGAGATAGATCATAAAAATACTATAGTGCCAACACTACATTAATGGGACACTTCTTGAATAACAGTTGTTCCTCTTTCCACACCCACCCACCCATGCACCCACATCTGCCCGCCCTCCCCCGTGCACACACACTAAGTTGCCACGTGCTTTACATATCAAAATATTGATGTTATCAAATAGACTTTTGTTATTGAATTGGAAGCAAAGGGTAAAATGGCTTTGTACTGGGAACTTCTCCAGGGTTTAATCGTAGGAATTTCACAGCTGATGCCCTCAACATATCTTAAAAGCAGTTACAAAATACATGTAGTAGACATATAACTATCTAAACAACATTTAAGATGAGTAGATAACATGTAGCCACTATAAACTGTAAACGTTATTTAGAAATTACTAATCATGTTATAAGATATAATAATCGAAGTTTAATGGCATACTTGAGTCGACAATGAGGTAATTTGTCTTCCTACGCAAGTCAACATTGCCCACTCCAGCCAGCAGAAATCCAACTACTGTGTCCTGTGTGAAATTCAGTTAAATAATTACAAGCAGAACACTACAATGGCTCAGGAAAGTTATAACGCGGTGAGGAGCTTAAGACACTAAGGTGCCCGCATTATTAATTTATTGACTAGTCTTGGGTGGTGCAATTTGATTTGCATACCAACAACAAATAAAATCTCAAAAATCCTAAGGCATGTTTAGTATAAAAGAACAGAGTTAGGAAAGGGAAAAGGAAAGAGAAAATCCATCTTGGTGTGCTTGGCAGACCGTAACAATTCTACTGGAAAACTCACTTCCATCTCCCATCAGATATGGGAAGAAAACGCCGCTTCCTTGAAAACCATAGTTTTAAGGACGAAAATAACCATACTCTTTAAAGCTTAAGGCTGAAGCTTCATAAGTCGCAAATACGTGTAGAGGTAAACTTGCTGGAAAAGTGTCTACGCTGTCCCACTAACACGCGTTTATAATCTACAAGACAATCTCGCCCAAAAAAAAAAAAAAAAGGCATGCACGAAAAGCATTATAAAAGCATGGCATTCTCACCTCATCTGCAATCATGGCGATGAGTGCTGAATTTCTTGAGGGGATTTGAACTCTGTTGGCCATTTGATGTGACTTCAAATAAAAAGGCGCAAAAAAGATGAGAGAAGCATTGGCATATAAAGAACGAAGTCGTGTGCAACTAGCAAACAAGGAACACAGGGGAGGCAGCCCAAGGACAAAACCGGATATTAGATCTTATTAGTGTTTATTTAAGGTCTCGGTAGCCCTACGGTGATATGGACAAAACCAAGAGACATCGTTTTAAACCATATCTCCTAGAATTAGCACCAATAATTTAGACAAGCTCGAGGTGATTTTCACTATTCCAAAGAATGATCACTTAACCAAAATGTGATGAAGGAAACAAGGAGGCTGTCTGGAAGCAGATGCCAACAGAATAGACAGCTACTTGAAAGAAGCTGTACAGCCTACAGCAATCCTAGCATGCATTCATATACCTAGGATCACCAGATAAATCCGGGAAAAATTGATAGGTGAAATCAATAATTAAAGGACATCTGATTCCAATTTAACGCCCAAACGACAGCCAAGTCTTACGAATTATGATGGGTGAAGTGCATAAACATCGTGAGAGAAACACTAGATAGGAAAGAAACAGACTCCGAGTCAATTGAAAACAATGCTGAAGCCTCAGCTGACTAAACGCTTAACCGATTACGCTACACCAAGCAAAGAACATAAAAATATCTACGACATTAATTCTTCATTACCGATAAGTTCTGATCATTAAATCACAGATAACTAAAACTCACCAAATATTTGGGTTCAGAGTTGCAGGAACGAGTGGAACGCAATCAGAATGATCCGATTGGATTTGTCAGTATGATTGCATTCGAGTTTTGAGATGAGTAATAATGTTGAGGGTTAATTTTCGACGGATCTAAGGGGTGCAGGTGAATGATGATTGGAGGGACAAGGAACGGGGAGCTCAACAACGTTCCGTGCGTTTTCGGTAGTCTTCGGGAAGAAGCGGTAACCGGTAACGACTCGCGAATGCACCTAGCAGCGAGAAGCCGAGAACTGAAGGAAAACTCCAAAAATTTCAAGCCCTGACCTCTAATTAAATTCCCGTCGAGGGCAAAAACGAACGACAGTTGCAGAAGATGCCGCTCTTTTTCTCCGTATTTCTATCATTTATTTAAGGCGATATTTTGGTGTTATATACATTGATAATATCATTACATTATTTTATTATTGATTCTTAAATAGCGTAATATTTGATAATATTTTGCCGCTGAAGTAAAGAACAAAAGTGATAGCAACAATATAGATTATTTTTCACCCAAAAGCTGTAAAACTCCTCTCTTTTTTAATTTTAAAAAAGGCCTTCATATGCTGTCTAAAGAGCATCTTAAGACGGAAGCGCAAACCTTCACTTGTGAGGGGTGATTAGAGTTTCATTTCAACACTAATTCATCACTTTTTTTCTCCCTTAATATGACATTGGATTAGATTTTTTTAAAATCTAGTTAAATTTAAGTGAATTGAGTTCAAGAACTCACCAACATACCTCCAAATTTAAAGAACATATTTAAAAATATTTATGTAGTAAAATTTGAGCATTATGAGTGAAATCCTTATTAATTGAATCAACATTTGTTTAAAAGTGTCCGCAGTTAATTGTATTTCTCTTTCAACACAACTAGATTTGCACATACATTTGTTAGAACTTTATATCAACTTAATTGTTTTTACTATTATATTAAAATAAAATCAATCTCAACTGTACAAAAAAGGTAACCCATTTGACAAAAAATTAAATTAAAGAACAATTTTTTTTTGGCCAACTAAAGAACAAGTTTTTACAACATACAAGGAAATATTGGAGGGGATTCAGCTTTCTTTAGCCGCTGAAGGCTAGAGGAACCCCTAATGAATTCAGAGGCTGCTACTGAGTTTTGGTGCCAGCCTGTAGACCTGATTGAACCTTGCTCTGAAAATGGGTTTCCAGCCTGAAATATATATACATGAAAAGTGAGAAACACCAAAGTTGACTTCAGTCAAACCCATTCCACAATAACCCACGATGCCTACAATATTTATGCCACCATTATTAATTATTTAACAATAATTATTTCTTCTTATTTATTCATTAATCTACATATCAAACTGGACAGGAAAGGGGAAGGAAAGGAAAAACAGTCGACTTGGAGCATCGTGCCTGGTAGCGCATTTGTAATAAATCGTGTCTGGGGAGTTATAGGTCCGTGCATTGGCGAACATTCTTCTGACATCTGCAACGAACATCTCAAATGTAACATAATATTGCTCAGACTCCACCCTCTTAGACATTGTCTTCAGATCTGCACCCACATTAAATGCATACAAAAGATGAGACCCTTTATGACGATTATTAACATTCTAGGTCATATCCAACACAAACAATCAGCAACAAAGATTAGGAAAGCCCCATATTACGAACCATATGAGAAACCATATAAAAAGTTTCAACTAAAAGCTTGAAATATCCCCAGAAAAAACCACAGGAGAGAATTCACAGATTGAAGTTGAAGCAGTTGCCATGCTTACAGAAAGTAGAAACGCAAGGTAAAAGTAAACAAAAATAATATGGATATGGTAGTTCTCACCCATTGGATCTTTGATGATGTCATAATAATCAGGAACATCCCGGGCATCAACGGGTTCCCTGAATGGCCAGGCATCAGCATGATCGTGCATTGACTGTATACAAGATAACAGCAATGACTGAAAAAGGAAAGAACCGAAAGGGAAAAGGAAAACTGATGTACTCAAGATGCGAATGAAGGTAAACAAGTTATCACCAAGAAAAAAAAGAAGAAGAAGAAGAAGAAGGTAAACAATAGAAAATTTAAATTCAAGGTAATAAAGCATTCAAGAAACTTGCCTTCAGAAGTGATCGCATAAATGCAGTCAAATGTTTCTGATTCGCAGCGCTGTCTGTAGAAACACTTAAACTTCTAAATCGGGAATGACCCCACTGATCAGGAGTCCATCCAGCCTCTCCTGCAATTGCATGAACCACGGACGTCTGATCAGTTTTTAAACAATATCTGAATTCCTAAACATAACGCTTTTTTGCTCGCATCCACGGGAAAAGCCAACGTTTATACGTATCTATAAATCGGTAAAATGACCAGGATTTGATAAAAGCAAAATAAGATGAAATCCCCTTGACGCCAAGTATGTTAGTAAGAAACTAAGCACCATGCATGGGGTCGCCCGAATAAGAAATTGAGATTGCAGATCAGTTCTTGACATAGTTTATAAACAGATCCCAGTTTCGTATGTCACGAATCACAGGAAACACAGAACTTCATGTGTAAAATCTATTAACAACTGAACAATGACCAGTACTTACAAAAATAAAATTTTAATTAAGCCCATACGTTTCAAAGCAGGGACTGGGAAAGCATAATTTAACCCAGAAGCACCCCAACTAAAGAACATTGGCAAGATAAACTGGGATTGGGAATTTGGTACTTACTCAAACCAGGAATGTCCTCAACTTTGATTGATTTTTTAGGAATACCAGCTTCTTTCTGCATGATGTATTCCACAAGTCATATGTTTCTCAATTAATGATAGTATGTGAACAATAGAAAAAAGGGGGGGGCTTGCAACTTAGGCTGACATGCCAGGTAGTTTGCTCACATATGTCACAACCAAGGAAAGTGGCGGACTTTTAAGCAAGTCATGAATGAATGCAATTATTTAAAAAATAAATAAATAAAAAGGAAGAAAAGATTAGATAATGTTGGATACCTTCTGAAAATCAAATCCAGGATAAACAATGTGACAGTTTGACAGCTCTCTTATCTTTTCGTCTATAGCCTATATTGTAAAACCAATAATGATTATTCTCAAGGAAAAAAAATCTGAAAAATCTACAGAATAACAGTTAGTAAAGAAGATAATTAATAATGTCACCAGATGCTCCAATGCTCCAATTTATATAGAAACAAGAATAATGCACACAGCCCTCCTAAATTAGATTCAACAACATCAACAACAACAAGCCTTATCCCACTAAGTGGGTCAGCTACATGGTTCACACGAGTATTCTATCAACAATCAAGTCCTTAGGAGGTCTTGTTCAATGACGTCATTGAACGTTCTTCTCGATCTTTCTCTATCCCTTTTTATGGGACTCCATCTAACTGCATCTTAATTCTGCACTACACCGTACATCAGAATATACTCAAATATGCATGTGATCACACTTCATTACTTAATTCTTTGGTCACAGTTACACTCACATGCTAATTGACCAATTAAATGATGTCAAAGTGTGGACTCTTAAATGCCTCCAGGGAGCAAAATCATTTTGGCCCAGTTAAAGGCATAACAATCCAACAGCCCATCATCAAACTTTATTTTATGCTCATCACGGATGGATCAGGGATTTGCATCCAAATGCCTTCAGGGAGTGGATGCACATCTACCTTGATGAGGCCTCTTTTTGTCCAACTTTCTTAAGATTTAATATGCTTGGCAACTCCTTCCTCACCATTTTTCCATGTGTTTGCGTGCGTTTAAGAGGAGGCCATTGAAAATTAATAGAGGTATATTATATGGGAAAGAAAAGTTCAGACTAAGATGAAATGAGTTTAGAGTGTAAAAATTCCGTTTTATACTTACAGGTATATGTTAAAATTTTAATGAAAGAAACATGATGACCTCTCATGTAAACTAATTCATCTAAATCATTATGAAAGTAAATCTAACAAATTGCCAAATGGATACTATGTTACCTGCCTCTGACGACGAATCATAGTTGATAAATCAGTGTATGGGAGCTTTGGATCGATCTTGCATTCCATGAGAATTCCTCCGTCATAATCCTTGATATACCTGAAATGACGATTAATTTTGATGATCCCCCAGATGGTATATAACAAACAAATAGTGAAAGATGAAATCACTTTTTTTGGTTAAAAAATAAAAAAAATTAAGCACTTGCAATTCGGGTAACTCTACACCCCAACCAATTATGATACTGAAGTGACAAATAAAATTAAAAAGAAAACATTCTTTCACTTCACGTTAGATACAGCCATGGGAAGAACCGCTGCCATGTTTCAGACAAGAATGAAGATAAAATTACCCTTGCCATCTATCTTTCTCCAAGTGAATCTCTTTTGTGAAGCCCTGAAGGAAAATAAACCAAAATCAATGCCAAATCTAAAATTGTATCCATTAGTTGAACAGAAGGGATATTTAAAACAAGCCCACCCCATGCGCCCCCTCACTTTTCCTCTAAAAAATTCCTCTCGGAAATACTAAAAATTAGGTCAATTGGATAGGAATGGATTCCAATATCACAATGATTTTTTTCTCTGTATTTGGGTCTCCATTTGCAATGGCTTAGGGCCCTAATGGTACAAATTCTAATAAAGGATGGAAGGTTGGGGTTTAAACCAGGGGATTGTCCGTTATTAATAATTCTTATACCAACTAACGATGTCCAGATATTCCTCTTTCATCCTTAGTTGATCAAAAGAGAACAAATCAGTAAATATGCTATCCAAAAGCAACTAATATATCTCATGATTAGCTTATTTAAAAAAAAAAAAAAAAGGATACCGCCAGACAAGGATGTCATATATTGATAACTAGACCTGCTTGATAAAATAGCCAACAGCATTATTATCAGCATATGTGAGAAAGTGTGTCAATCCATCCTCATCACGAGCATACTGTTTCAAGTGATTCATCAGTCTGGTGCCATAACCTTTTACTTGCTCATCAGCTGTTATTGCACAAAAGGCTATTTCACCGAACTTTTGGCTATGAATCATAAACCACAAGAGTATCAGTAAATACAATGATAGTTTTTTTGTTTCAAGTGAGGCTAAGTTATGGGTCCCCCTCCCAAAAAAAGACTACACTATAGTGGGAGGGGGGGTAGCAAATAAAGAGGGGGGAAAAAACAAATTAATGCTAACTCTATTGACATCTTAACAGTAATAAAGAAAAGTGTGACAACCTCTCATTTTCTCTTTACACGAACCGATAACAAAATGAGGTAATACAGCAGTAACATGAAGAATATGAAGATATGGACGTGAATCATTACCTTACATATGGGCGATATGTAATTCCTCCAACAACATGATTACGTCTTATAACCATCACAGACTTGTGGCTCCTGCAAATCCAACGAGCAAGTGCAAGCATTTACAATTACAAGCATCAAAACACAATCTCAAATCAATTTCAGAACTTGTCCATTTAAAAATGCCTATGGATATGTTTTAGTACTTAAAATTTAAAAGACTACTGGCATTACCTATCCATAACAAGTCGGACAATGTATTCCTTGGGCATGTTGGGAAGTTGTCTAGCAAAAATATTCTTTAATCCTATCAACCTAACCAATCAAAAGCAGTAGTAAGAATGAATATCATTAATATCAATGTTCACAGAGAATTAGAAAATAAGCTAAATCTCCTCCAGCCAGCTGGTACTTGAATGTTCTTAGAAAAGATGAATAAATACCAAACCATGTGCTCATCAACACCATCATTTGAAAGGCATACGAATTTCAGCTTCCCTGCTTCTTCCTGAAAGACTCCAAGGTACCAAATCGTCATAACTAGGAATCTTGATTTCCATGAAAAGGAGCGTTGAATAGTTTAGACAACGAGAAAAAGGCAAAACAGAAAGGAAAGATGCGAAGCAAACATACATGGCAGAATCAAAAGACCTCTCGTCAAACATGCAAGTATGCAACAAAATACTTGCTACAGATTAATTGAGCGACAAGAAATTAAAAATTTAATCCAGAAACAGGGACAAATGGCTAGTGCTGATATGAGAATGCACATGATATTGACTTATGATGCGAACTTAAAGCCCTCCTCAATCGCACTGGAAATTTTGCTCCCATTCACGGGCGAAGGAGTGCTCTACCTCTCTCCTGAGATTCTCTTCCCTGGCACAGTATGCCCCACTCGTCTGCAAATTATCAGTAAAAATCTTTGTTGCGTCCTCCTTAACCATAATGCCCGGAACTGAGGTCGAGGTGGGAATGGTTCCCACCGAAGCAGTCCCGGCTGCGGCAGCGTCTTTAGCGCTATCCGAATTCTCTATCTTGACCGTCGTATTATCCTTTTGGAGCTTGGTGTTCCGCGGAGCTGAGGGGGGGTTTTCAAGCCTAGCGGCAGTGAAGGTGCGCATGGAGGATTCATTGTCGTAATCCTCCTCGTCGTCGTCAACAACGGCATCCTCCGACTCATCGTCGGAGTCGGAATCAGCGCCGCGAGCAGAAATGCTCTCGAGGTCATCATTGGACGTTAAAGCACCGTCGCGGGTGTCGGCGGAAAAGGAAGAGGGGGGAAAGGGAGGAGCGTGATCATCCGACGCCATTTTGCGCTTGTGGATGGTAGAGGTGGCAGAGGCAGAAGCAGAGTGAGAGGGAGAGGGGGATTGGGAGCTACGGGAGCGAATGTTCCCGGCCGCGTGAGACGAGTGGGTGTCCATATCTAGGTTAACTTGGATCAGCTGAGCAGTTGATCAGTAGGCCGCATTGGGCAGTGGCTATTAGCTGGCGGATTTTCTTTTTCTTAAATGACTGACTGATTCAGTATGATTTACTCTGCAATTGATTGATTCTTGCTTCTATTAGATTGGGAGTGACACAAAATTCATGCTTTGATTCACCTCCCGGCGACTCCATTTTATTGTTTCGTGTTTACAAAACCCCAGAATTTCAGAATTGCTGAGACGCTTGCAAGGGCTCCCCGACGTCACCCGAAGATTTCCATTTTCCTCACCAAAAAGTTTTTTTTTTAATTTTCTTAACATAAAAATTAAAAAAATTAGTTATATTAATTAATTATGAGAAAATTGTAAATAAAGACCCCTCAATATATAAAATAGCAATCAGGGACCCTGAATTTGAGAAATTGCTCACAAGAATCCAGTCTCAATTTGCAATTATGAAATCATGTCAAATTACCAAAATACCCCTCTTTAATTTTTTTTCCAAAAAAGAATACCACTGCTGGCCGGAATCCAGCCGCCGGCCACCGGAGCTCCGATGCCGGCGGCCTTCCTTTTTTTTTTTTGAAACTGTTTTTTTTTTTTTAATTGGGGGGAAGTGAGGTTGGGGAGATTTGATCCCCCAACCTCATGCTTCCCAAAATTAGGAATGACCATTGAGCCAACAAATTTTTGCTAACATTATATACAAAAAAAAATATAAGTTAACTCATTTACTCTTGTTCCAGGTGATAACAAGAATACATTTGAAAATAACAAGTTCTGATATAAAACAACAAGTCTGGGATTAAAATTTAACAACACGTTTTTTTTTAAAACAACACACTCTGTTACGGTGATAACAACAATACATTAGAAAATAACAAGTTCTGATTATAAAATAACAAATCTGGGATTAAAATTTAACAACACATTTTTTTTATAAACAACACACTCTGTTTCAGGTGATAACACAATACATTTGGAAATAACAAGTTCTGATTATAAACTAACAAGTCTGGGATTAAAATTTAACAACACGTTTTTTTTTATAACACACACTCTGTTGCAGGTGATAACAACAATACATTTGAAATAACAAGTTCTGATTATAAAATAACAAGTCTGGGATTAAAATTTAACAACACGTTTTTTTTATAACAACACACTCTTTTTCAGGTGATAACAACAATACATTTGGAAATAACAGGTTCTGATTATAAATAACAAGTCTGGAATTAAAATTTAAGAGCACCTTTTTTGTTATATAACAACACATTTTATTCCAAGTGATAACAACAACATTTGAAAATAACAAGTTCTGATTATAAAATAAGAAATCTAAAATTAAAATTTAACAACACATTTTTTTATAACAATTAATTATTTTATACTTTTGAAAATAAATTATTTATGACTTATAAAAAGTATTTTAAATCTATTTAATTTGCTAAAAAATAATTTTTATCTCCAATTTATAATCAAAACTTGAAGTGTAATTTATTATAGATTAAAAATACTTTTTTATTGTTCAAATTTATAAATAAAATTTAGGGAAATGACAACACACTTTTTTATTTTTTTTAAAAAAATTTTTAATCTATATATCTATACAACTCATTATAAATCAAACTACTTCTTATAAATTATAAATAGTACAATTTATTGTAGATTAAAAATACTTTTTGATTGCTTAAATTTATAAATGAAATTTATCTCTAATTTATAATTAAAAATACTATTTTTTTCTTTAAATATAAAAACTATTTTTTAATATAAAGAATGAAATAATAAATTATACTATAATATTTAAATACTTAATAATAAATTTTAATATTTAAAGAATGAAATAATATAAAATATTATAATGAGTTGTATAGATATATAGATTAAAATTTTTTTAAAAAAATTAAAAAAGTGTGTTGTCATTTTCCTAAATTTTATTTATAAATTTGAACAATAAAAAGTATTTTTAATCTATAATAAATTACACTTCAAGTTTTGATTATAAATTGGAGATAAAATTATTTTTTTAGCAAATTAAATAGATTTAAAATACTTTTATAAGTTATAAATAATTTATTTTTCAAAAGTATAATAATTTGTTATAAAAAATGTGTTGTTAAATTTTAATTTTAGATTTCTATTTTATAATCAGAACTTGTTATTTTCAAATGTATTGTTGTTATCACTTGGAATAAAATGTGTTGTTATATAAAAAAATGGTGCTCTTAAATTTAATTCCAGACTTGTTATTTTATAATCAGAACCTGTTATTTCCAAATGTATTGTTGTTATCACCTGAAAAAGAGTGTGTTGTTATAAAAAAAACGTGTTGTTAAATTTTAATCCCAGACTTGTTATTTTATAATCAGAACTTGTTATTTTCAAATGTATTGTTGTTATCACCTGCAACAGAGTGTGTTGTTATAAAAAAAAACGTGTTGTTAAATTTTAATCCCATACTTATTATTTTATAATCAGAACTTGTTATTTCCAAATGTATTGTTGTTATCACCTGAAACAGAGTGTGTTGTTTATAAAAAAACGTGTTGTTAAATTTTAATCCCAGACTTGTTATTTTATAATCAGAACTTGTTATTTTCAAATGTATTCTTGTTATCACCTGGAACAAGAGTAAATGAGTTAACTTATATTTTTTTGTATTATAATGTTAGCAAAAATTTTGTTTGCTCAATGGTCATTCCTAATTTTGGGAAATATGAGGTTGGGGATCAAATCCCCCAACCTCACTTCCCCCCAATTTAAAAAAAAAAAAAACAGTTTCAAAAAACAAAAAAAAGGAAGCCGCCAGAATCCGGCCGCCGGCATCGGAGCTCTGGCGGCTGGATTCCGGCGAGGCAGTGGTGTTCCTTTTTGAAAAAAAATTAAAGAGGGGTATTTTGGTAATTTGGCCATGATTTCATAATTGCAAATTGGGACCGGGTCTTTGTGAGCATTTTTCAAATTCAGGGTCCCTGATTGCTATTTTATATATTGAGGGGTCTTTATTTGTAATTTTTCCAATTTATTATGTGAACGTATATTTTTATTTCTAATTTATTATTCTGTTGTTATAATTTTTTTAAAAAATAAAATTAAAAAGTTATTAAATTTTAAGAGATAATATAAAATTGAAAACTTCGCTTAACCATGATAAAAATTAGGTTAGAAGTACCTTATCATCGTTATAACTATAGCCAGGGTAAGTGGCAACAATCCATGCTGTCTTCTCAAATGGCAATGACGTAGCGTGGCGTAGATCATACTCACTGACGACGCGCTGAAACCTCAGGCGCGTACGCATGCACGTCCATCCATCTTAGATGATCTGATGTGGTGCCATTTCATGTACAGGAGTAACAGAAATGACACCATCTGGCCGGATATCTTTAGTTTTAATTCCGTCATCGATCCCCAAACCCTTAGAAGTATAACCAGATGACAGTATAATTCTTTTGAAACAAGTTAAACTAGAACAGGGATATAAAAGCCAATAAGGATATACATTAATCAAGACTGCCGACACGACCAAACGGAATAAACTCCGACACGCAAAACGATGATTTTGAATTTTTGATCAGTTGAGGGAGTCAAACAAAACATAAACAGCTTCTTTGAGACTGCATATATATCAATTTCACAATCCAAGTAAATTTTCTGCTGGTTCCTAAATCTCCCCAGCCTGGACCTGATCATAACCAGTGAAAAATAACCACCATTATTAGGCAAATCATGCACATATAAACACACATAAGCACACGTTCACAATGCAATACGAACCCAGAAGCACTTTCATGGTCCAATCAGCTAATAGTAATAATAGGCATCTTTCTTGGTCTCCCTGAAGGCCAGTGGGATATAACCCTCCTCCTTCCCGCTCCTCTTCCTCGAACCACCCACATGCTTCATCCTCGTTGACGCCGAACTGAAAGTGTGTGTGTGTGTATACACATTCAACAAATTACATGTGAAAATGTTTCGTAAGCTCTCCCGCATGATCCTCTTCTATATTCTTTAATATAATTAATGCAGCAGACCTTGATTCTAACAAGTAATCCATGTCAGAACACGTATAGTACTCTTCCGATCCTTAATATAAGACCTATTTAACTAATTTGATTAGAAGAAAGTTAGGTAAATTAGTTCATTATAAGAAAAGTGACATTTTTTCTTAAAACACTATAATCATTTTTTTAATACCCCTCTCTTTCTTCTACTTGATTATGATTGAGGGAGTATCCATAGGGATAATTTAGAGAAAATTGATAAATATGAGAAATGGGTCTTATATTTAGAACCAAAACCAATTCAAGAATTGAGTTCTATATCCGACCGGGAGAGTACTAAACTGCTAATTAATGAGACAGAAATGCATATAATTCCTTGTGAAGTTGTTGTCTCAGGGAGATTGTACAGTATTATCTACTTCTGTTACTAAGTTTAATTTGCTGCTCTGCTAATAATAGTGAGAGGACTTAGATCAAGCCGTACTTTATATACACACCCACATACCCTGAGGCCTGAGCCTGAGCCTGAGCAGCGAGGATGTCGCTTTGCTTTGCCCTGAGTCTTTGGACGGACTCCTCATCCAGTCTTCAGACTCTTCCTCCCCGTACTCA